>NC_057711.1:75711900-75718526 GCF_004010195.1 Chiloscyllium plagiosum | reverse complement strand
CTATAACTCTTGCCCTGCCGTGCACACTTATCCCTCTCCATCACTAGAGTAAAAGTCACTGAATTGTGGTCACTGTCCCCAAAGTGCTCACCTACCTCTAATTCTAACACCTGGCCTGGTTCATTACCCAGAACCAAATCCAGTATGGCCTCACCTCTTGTTGGCCTATCTACATATTGTGTCAGGAAACCCTTCTGCACACATTGGACAAACACTGACCCATCTTACGAACTTGAGCTATAGCTTTCCCAATCAATATCAGGAAAGTTAAAGCCCCCATAACAACCATCTTATTACTTTCACTCTTGTCTTGAATCATCCTCGCAATCCTTTCTTCTACGTTTCTAGGACTGTTAGGAGGCCTGTAAAAAACTCCTAACTGGGTGAGCTCACCTTTCCTATTCCTAACCTCAACCCAAACTACTTCAGATGGCGAGTCTTCATCCATCGTCCTTTCCACAGCTGTAATACTATCTTTGACAAGCAATGCCACACCTCCCCCTCTTTTACCCCCACCTCTGACCCTACTAAAACATTTAAACCCTGGAACCTGCAACAGCCAATCCTGTCCCTGTTCTACCCATGTCTCCTAAACTTGATAGAGTTTAGAAGGATGAGATGGGGATCTAATTGAAACTTACAGAAGACTGACAGGCCCAAATAGAGTGGTCATTGAGAAGATGTCTCTACTGGGAAGACAGGACACAGCCTCAGAGTGAAGGGATGATGCATTAGAACTGCGATGATGAGGAATTTCTTCAGCCAGAGGATGGTGAATCTGTGGAACTAATTATCACAGGAAACAGTGGAGGCTAAGTCATAGAGTTGTAAATCATGGAAACAGACCTTTCACTCCAACCTGTCCATGCCAACCAGATATCCTAAGTTAATCTAGCCCCATTTGTCAGCATTTGGATCATATCCCTCTAAACCCATCCTATTTGTGTATTCATCCAGATGTCTTTTAAATGTTGTAATTGTGCAGCCTCCACCACCATCTCTGTCAGCTTGTTCCATACATGTTACACCCTCTTCATGTAAAAGTTGTCCCTCACATCCTTTTAAATCTTTTGCCTATCACCTTAAACTTTTGCCTTCTGCTCCCCTACTCTGGGGGGAAGAGGAGCTTGGCTATTCATCCCTCATGATTTTATAAACCTCTATAAGTTCACCCCTTAACCTCCGACACTCGATGGGAAACAGCTCCAGCCTATTCAGCCGCTCTCGATAGCTTCAACTTTCTAATGCCAGCAACATTCTTGTAAATCTTTTCTGAACCCTTTCAAGTTTCATAACATCTTTCCTATTGCAGGGAGACCAAAATTGCATGCAGTACTCCAAAAGTGGCCTCACCAATGTCCTGTACAGCTGATACATGACATCTCAGCTCTGATACTCAATGCACTGACCAATGGAGGCAAGCGTACCAAACATCATCTTCGTCACCCTGCCTACCTGCGACTCCACTTTCAAGGAACTATGTACTTAGGTCTCTTTGTTCGGCAGCACTTCCCAGGGCCCTACCATTAACTATATTAGTCCTACCTGGTTTGCCTTACCAAAATACAAATCTCACATTTATCTAAATTAAACTCGATCCGTCACTCCTCGGTCCACCGGCTCATCTGAACATGGTCCCATTGTACTCTGAGGTAACGTTTTTTACTGTCCACAGCATCATGAATTTTGGTTTCACCTGCAGACTTACTAACCATGCCTCCTATATGCATATCCGAATAATTCTTATAAAGTACAAAAAACAGTGGACCCAGCACCAATCCTTGCGGCACACTCCTGGTCACAGACCTCCACTCTGAGAAACACCTCTACCATCACCCTCTCTCTCCTACCATCAAGCCAATATTGCATCCAAATGGTTAACTCCCCTGGACCCCACATGATCTGACATTTCTAATCTGTCAACCATGCAGAAACTTGTCAAACTTGAGAGTGTGGTGCTGGAAAAGCACAGCGGGCCTGGCAGCATCCAAGGAGCAGGAGAATCGACATTTCGGGCATAAGTCCTTCATCAGGAATGCGGCTTGTGGGCTGGTGGGAGCTGAGAGATAAATGGGAGGGGGATCAGGTTGGGAGGAAGGCAGCTGAGAATGCATCTATGATTCTACGAAAGTGGGGGAGAAGGTGATAGGTCAGAGAGGAGAGTTGGAGAGGATAGATTGGAAAGATAGATGGGACAGGTCAAGATGGTGGTGCCAAGTTGAAGGTTTGGGACTGGGATAAGGTGGGGGAGGGAAAATGAGGAAACTGGTGAAATGCACATTAATCCCCTGTGGTTGCAGGGTCCCAAGGCAGAAGATGAGGCGTTCTTCCTCCAGGCGTCGGGTGGTTAGGGTTTGGTGATGGAGGAGGCTCAGGACCTGCATATCTGTAACGGAATGGGAGGGGACGTTGAAGTGTTCAGCCATGGGGCGGTCGGGTTGGTTGGCGTGGGTGTACCAAAGATGTTCTCTGAAATGATTTGCAAGATGGCTTCCTGTCTCCCCGATGTAAGAGGAGACCACTGTCGGGTGCAATGGAAACAGTGGATGACATTCGTGGAGGTACAGGTAAATTTTTGTTGGATGTGGAAGGATCCTTTGGGGCCTTGGATGGAGGTGAGGTGTGGGTGCAGGTTTTGCACTTGCTGCGGTGGCAGGGAAAGGTGCTAGGAGTGGGGTGAGGGCTGGTGAGAGTGTGGATCTGACAAGGGAGTTGCAGAGGGGATGGTCTCTCTAGAATGCTGATCAGGGTGGGGAGGGAAATATATCCATAGTGGTTAGGTCTGTATGTAGGAACTACTTTCAAGGAACTATGTACTTAGGTCTCTTTGTTCGGCAGCACTTCCCAGGGCCCTACCATTAACTATATTAGTCCTACCTGGTTTCCCTTACCAAAATACAAATCTCACATTTATCTAAATTAAACTCGATCCGTCATTCCTCGGTCCACCGGCTCATCTGAACATGGTCCCATTGTACTCTGAGGAGGATTATTCGATGTATATGGAGGTTGGTGGAGTGGAAGGTGAGGATCAGGGGTTCTGTCCTTGTTGCGCTGGGAGGGTGGGGTTCATGGGCGGAGGTGTGGGAAGTGGAGGAGATGCGCTGGGGGTCATCATCGACCATGTGCGAGGGGAAATTGTGGTCTTTGAAGAAGGAGGCCATCTGGGATTTTCTGAGGTGGAATTGATCATCATGGGAACAGATGTGGTGGAGGTGGAGCAATTGGGAATAAGGGACAACATTTTTACAGGAGGTAGGGTGGGAGGAGGTGTAGTCTAGGTAGCAGTAGGAGATGGTGGGTGTGTAGTAGATGTCTGTGGTTAGTTGGTCACTGGAGATGGAGATGGAGAGGTCCAGGAAGGGGAAGGAGGTGTCCGAGATGGTCCAGATGAACTTGAGGTTGGGGGGAAAGTTGTTAGTGAAGTTGTTGAACTGTTCAACCTCTTTGTAGGAACATGAGGTGGCGCCGATACAGTCATCAATGTACCGGATGAAAAGTTGGGGGATGATGCCAGTGTAGCTGTGGAAGATGGACTGTTCCACATACTTGACAAAGAGGCAGGCATAGCTAGGGCCCAGGCAGGTGCCCATGACTACCCCTTTGGTTTGGAGGAGCGGGAGGATTGAAAGGAGAAGTTGTTAAGGGTGGGGATCAGTTCAGCCAGGCGTTATGGGTGTCAGTGGAAGGGTATTGGTTGGGGCAGCTTCAGAGGAAGGAGGGGAGGGTTTGGAGGACTTCGTCATGGCGAATGGATGTGTACAGGGCCCGGATGTCCATGGTGAAGATAAGGTGTAGGGGGACGGGGAAACAAAAGTCTTGGAGGAGGTGAAGGGCGTGGGTGACTATCCCTAATCCGTCCTTACCTTTTCATGTAAATGCACATATGTCCTGTCCCTCAGAATCCCTTCCAACAACATACCTACCACTAATGGCAGACTCAGTGGGCTGAATGACCAAATTCTGTTTCTATATCTTATTACCACCTTGTTGAAGTCCACATAGACAATATGCACCGCTCTGCCTTCATCCACTTCAAAAGACTCAATCAAATTCATGAGATTTGATTTCCCACTCACAAAGCCATGTTGGGGATCTCTAATCTGTCCTTACTTTTCCATTTAAATGCAAATAAGTCCTGGTCCCTCAGAATCCCCTCCAACAATGTACCTACTACTGATGGCAGCCTCACTAGTCTACAGTTCCCTAGCTTTTCCTTACGAGCTTTCTCAAATAATGGCACCACATCAGCCATACTTCAGTCATCTCTGGATGATACAAATATCTCACATGTATTTAAGACTGAAATAGATAGGTTCTTGATTAATAAGGGGAATAAAGGTTATGGAGAGAAGGCAGGAGAATGTGGTTGAGAAACATATCAGCCATGATCGAACAGTGGAGCAGACTCAGTGGGCTGAAGGGCCTAATTCTGCTCATTTACCTTATGATCTTATGGATGTTGTTGAAAATGTATTGTAGTTCCTCCAAATAATCTGAGAGAACTAGAAGGAGACATATGCAGATAAATGTAGAAGACATGTAAAGTCAGTAGATTGACAATAGTATGGGGATTTCAACTATTGACTGGGATAGACAAAATGTGAAAGGTTTAGAGGGGGTAGAAATATTAAAATGTCTCAGGGAGATTTGTAAGCCAGTATGCAGAAAGTCTTACAAGAGAATAAGGCAGCGCTAAACCTAATGAGGGCAGGCAAGTGGTCAATGTGGTTGAGAGGGAGTAGTTTGGTAATAATGAACATGAGTCAGTCAGATTTAAGGAAGCCCTAGAAAATAATAAAGATGGACCAGAAATAAAGGTTCTGAATAGATTTTAATGTGATAAGACAGGATTTGGCTAAAGTGGACAGTGAGCAGCTACTTGGAAGAAAATCTACATCGAGCAGTGAGTGTCATTCAAAAAAGGAAATATTGGGAGTGCAGGGCTAACACATTCCTACAAAGATGAAAAGTTGGATGAAGAAGTCCAGAGAACTCTGGATGTTGAGGAATGTATAGAATTGGGAAAGGAATTAAAGGGAAGTTTATGGTAAATACTAAAGGCTCAAAAATACCAGAAATCCCAGAGGCAAAAAGAAAGCCCAGGACGTTGCTTAAAAAGGAAATGAAGAAAGTGAAGAGAAGGCATTAAAAACACTGGTGAATAAAATAAAGGAATATTCAAAGACAATTTGTAAATATATTTCAGGCAGGAGGATGACCAGCTAAGAGCCGGACCCATTAGGGATCAGTGGTAAATTACGTGTGCAGCTGTAAAATGTAGGTGTTTCTGTATTCACTTTTGAGAAGGATCATGTTGGTAAGGATATCAGGGAGGGGGACTGTGAACTACTTGAATTAATTACATTTGAAAGGGAAGTGGTATTAATGGTTGTAGCAGGTTTAAATGGATAAATCCCAAAGTCTAGATGCTGTGGGAGGAAAGGGAGGAAATTGCAGGGGCCCTAACATTGATTTTCAAATCTCCTCTAAACATAAAAGAGAAGGTAGAGGATAGGAGAACAGCTAATTTGAAGCATTATGCATGGTAGGGATTAACCAAGGAACTATATGCCTGTAAGATGAACATCAGTAGGGAAATGTCTGGTAAACATACAGAGATACAGAATTGATCTGCATTTGGAGAGGATAGTGTTATGTAAGTATAGTCAGCATGGCTTTATTAGGGGTGATCATATCTAACAAATTTCATTATTTCTAGGAGGTGACTAGGTGTGTAGATAAGGATAGTGCGATTGACATGGCCCTCATGAGATCTTTGACAAGTTCTAACATAATTTACATGTCAAGAATTCTGGGATCCAAGCCAATTTCGCAAATTGGATCAAAACTTAACTCTATGTCAGGAAATGAATGTTTAGGTCCGCGGTGGTTTGTAAGACTGGAAGCCTGTGTCTCACACTATTTGGTATATAGTCCTTTGCAGCTTGCAATGTATATTAATGATCCAAATATGAATGTAGGAGGTTTAATCACTAACTTTGGCGGTCTGGTAAATAGCGAGAAGGAAAACTTCAGATGACAGAATGACATAGACAGGCTGGTCAGGTGGGCAGAGTTATGGCAAATGGAAATTAATCCCGCAAAGTGTGAGGTGATGCATTTTGTGCTGGTTAGGGGAGAGGGACTGATGAATGGTGGGACCCTAGGATACATAGAGGATCAGAAGGACCTTGGCATGCATATCCATTGATATCTGAAATCATAGGACAGCTAGATAAGGTGGTTCAGAAGGCATTGGGATATTTGTCCTTATTAGTCAAGACATTAATTACAAAAGCAGGAGGTTATGATGGGGTTGTATATAATGTTAGGTCACAGCTGCAATACTGTGTGCAGTTTTGGCTGCCACATCACAGGCAGGATGTGATTGTTGTAAAGAGGGTGCAGATGCAGAGGATATTCAGCCTGGGCTGGAATATTGCAGCAATGAAGAAAGACTAGATAGACTGGGGTTGTTTTCCCCAGAGCAGAAAATACGGAGGGGTACCTAAATGAACCTTCTTATCCCTCCCAAGCCCCCTTTAAAATTCCTCCCCACCAACCCCAGCTCTTGCATTCTTCCCCCACCTAGCACCAGCTCCTGTACACCTCCCCCACCTGGC
>NC_057711.1:75705405-75711364 GCF_004010195.1 Chiloscyllium plagiosum | reverse complement strand
TCCCACCCAGCCTCAGCTCCTGTACCCCTACCCCATCGGTCCCGCTCTCCTGCACCCCTTCCCCACCTGCCCCCAGGTCTTGTACCCCTCCCCCACACAGCCTCAGCTCTTGCACCCCTCCCCTATTTCCCTTTCCCAGACCTCAACTGCACCCCTCTAGCTACCCACTCAGCATCAATACTGAATTTCTGAACTGCTTGCTGCATGGGTGACAAGGTGGCTCAGTGGTTAGCACTGCTGCCTTACAGTGCCAGCAACCTGGGTTCAGTTCCAGCCTTGTGTGACTGTCTATGTGGAGTTTGCATGTTCTCCCCTTGTCTGCAGGAAGGCCTGCTGGGTGTTCTAGTTTCACAGTCCAAAGTTGTGCAGGTTAAGAGGATTGACTGTACAAAATTGTCTGTAACATCCAGGGATGTGTTGGCCAGGTGATTTCGCCATGGTATATGTGAGATTATAATAATAGGTAGTGGGCTGGGTTTAGACAGAATGCTCTTTGGTGGGTCAATGCAGTCTTGATGGGCCAAATGGCCTCTTTCCACATGTAGGAATTCTATATACCCATTCTATATGTTCTCCAAATACAGGCTGATTCTCTCCTAGGTTTGCTGCTGATTGGTTCACCTATCAGCAGCAAGCGTGGGAGAGAACCAACTATGATTGGAGGACTGGAAACATTTCAGTTCTACACTGTTTGTTGGGTGACTTCATTGGCTTCCCCTGTGAGTAAATTTTCTGGGGTGATTTGAGGACTTTTAGGGGATAGATCTGTCTGCTGCCTGTAATTATTTTAAGCATTGAGCACAAGGGAATCAGTTGATCCAGGCTGGAGTTTCAAGCATGTCCAAGTAGAGCAGACCCTGTGTGGTAAATGATGAAGGGAAATTAGTCTTTCAACAAAATCAATGAAGTATGAAGTTGGTTTGAGGTAAAGTTGGTAACGTTTGTTAACCCATCAAATCACTGTGCTGCAATAAGGACATTTAGTGTTAATTGGATTGTGTATGGGAGTGGAAGAAGCAACAACTCACTCTGAGGCAAGCCAAATGTGCCATGAGTATAGGTCCCAGCTACTGGCCTGATCTGGAGAAATGTGTTTCAGAATGGGTTCTAAAAAATCCTCAGAGTGGTTTCATTGCCTGAAATGCTGAACAGCTAGTCCTCATTCAACTTTGTTGTGTCTAACTACATTTCATTTTAACATTGATTATTATTTTGGCTAAAATAACTCCAAGAAGTCACCCTTTATTTACATGTGCATTGTACATGACACTGACCCAGTTAGCACGGAGCTGGCTCTCGGAGTGATAAGAACCCCTGATGCCCCTGTTTCTAGCTGTCAGCTAGGACTCCCTGATCAGACCAGGTTAACAGCCCCAAGCAGGGAACTCATATTCTACAAGACCCACCTGGCTGACTTCATTTCAGTCACTACAGTAGATTAGTTTTAGCTTTGCATTGCCATTTTTGTCTGAACATTGTTTATGTGCACTGTCAATGTCCAATGTCATTGTAAATGTCACTGTGTCCAATACTGTACTGCCTCCATCCCAGACACTCATCTCTTTTGTTCTGGCCATGGACAAGGAGTTATGCTTCCTTCCTAAATTGGAATTGTATTCCTGGGTTCCATCTAATGACATATGTCCATGAATGCAGGTAATCCTGAGCATTCAGCTACACTGATCAGCATGAAACTCTAGATGGGGCCTGGTCAATCTAATAATACAGAACAGTAAAGGTGTATTTTTTAAATTGTACTTCTTTAATGTTTAGTTGTGAATTTTGTTTAGCAAGTTATTTTGATTTGGAGTGCAGCATACATATACATATATGGAACAGTCTAGTATATAGTGTAGTATAGTAAGTTATTATTACATGTATTTATGAAAACACAATTTAAAAATATTTCAAATTTTGTCTTTTTCTGGGTGAGAAAGTCCTAAGGAACCTAACTCTGGCTTTACTTTTGATTCCTATGGGGAACTATGTTTCACTTAAAGTCTCGATTTTCTGAAATGTAAACATATAAGTCAGAATTAGTGTCCAGTTTAGTGAACTAAATCAAATGTTGAGTGTAGCAAAGATTTCAGAAAAACAACTAGTTTGTGTAAATATATTATAGAATGGAAATATCCAGCATTGTCACAGAAGACCAAGCTGGCTGGTTAAATGGATTGGCCATGCTAAATTGCCCCATAGTGTCCAGGGATGTGCAGGCTAGGAGCATTAACCATGGCTAATGTGGGATTATGAGAATAGGGTTGGGAGTATGGGTCTAGGTGGGATGCTCTTTGGAGGGTGAGTGCAGACTCAGTAGGCCAAATGGCCTCATTGTGCAGGGATTCTATGTTTCTATCTTGGTAATTGCCAGAACAACGTAATGGACAATGTAGTGGAAACACTGCCAAAAGAAAACTCTTGTCTGGCTTGGCATTCCAGGGTACAATTTTGTGCCTGGTAAATTGTGATGAATTGTTGAGGAAGGAGAGAATCATGACTGCCAATGTCAGCACCACTACCATGGCATAGATGAGTTGCAAAAAAAGTCTGGAAATAGATGGCCATGGGTCTCCCCTGGCTTTGTTCAAAATTGCAGCCTATAGAATCAGGTTTTCATAGCCAAGATCAATCAAACTGGCAAATCACACATACACATCTTGTATACCTCAAACTGAGCACCAGAATGATCCCTATGTTCATTTCCAAGTATTACTGTTCTTATGTACCGACTTTTCCTTCTGAGTTGTAAAGTAGGTGTGTAGCCTGCAGATTTGGGAGAAAGCCACAGAAAATTTCAACTGACTTCATTTCAACGTGTTTAAATACTATTCTGGCACCTTTTCAGATGGTTTTTAAACAGTTTCAAGTGTCTGATAGAAATTATGTCAGATGCATTTGAATCGGAACCAGCATTCCCAATAGGCTTTTGGATCTGTTCTATTCCTTAGGAACTGATTTAAAAATCACACAACATCAGGTCATAGTCCAACAGGTTCATTTGGAAGTACTTATCTATTTAGATTATAACTTGGTGTATTGTGATTTTTAACTTTGTCCACCCTAGTCCAATGGTGGCCCATCCACATCATGGCCATTCTCTCTCACTAATGTCTTTCGTCCAAATTCTGTGGGTCCCAAGTTTGTGTTCCGTACAAGCTGGTAGGATGTAAGTCTTTCCTTTTGCTGATTACAATGGGTCTTCTACAATCCAGCTCTATTTGACACTGGATTCACAAGAAATACAGCAGTACATTAGCAATCAGACAAACTACAAGAGTGTAAAATGGCAGTGTGGTATTGAGGGAGTGATTGCCAATCTAAGGTTGGTGCCAAATTACATTGAGAAATAAAGTAGAGGATGATGTACTTTTGCAACATGGTCTTCCACTTGATGTGATAGTGCTTAATTAGAACGTATTTTATCCTGGAACACCGAACACACATTCACCACAGAAGCAGCAGAAAGCCAGTTTACAATTGCCACTGATCTTAATTGGTTTTTTGATAGATTTGAGTACTGCAAAAAAATGTTAAATCAATTTCTTATTTATGGCAGGTGTCTTCCAGGATGTCAGATTTGCCAGAACCTGGTGAGGTAAGGCAATTTTATACATTTTTTTTATTTAGCACAATTTTATAAAAAATGTGTTAAATTTGAATCTCGGGCAAAGAGCCTACAAATCCTCAGAGTTCTTGTTCCCTTGCATGTCTGACAGAGTGTGGAATGTGATTCCACCACTGACCTTTCTTCCTTATTCCGCTGGAGTAAGCTGGGTCAGAGTGAGGTTTCCTTATTAAATAATTTTGATCACCCCCATCTCAGTATGGCTATATACTGTTCCTGTTTTAAATAATATTGATCACCCCCATCTCAGTATGGCCATATCGTCAGTCCCTGCTGCTGGGGGTGCGAGTCTAAACTGTTGCAATCTGCGGGACTGGTTAGTAGCCACCACTGACTTCAAAGAATTCCTTGTAAGATGAATAAAATTTTCATGCAGAAAAGTTTTTTGAAGTTATCCAGTCCCATTACCATGTTACAGAGGCTTTGACGAGAAACTCATAATTCTTCACATTCAATGACCTGCTTTCTGGCTTATTCCTAATATTCAAATTGACATTCGATAGGAGGCAAAAGCAATGGAAAAGTCAAAGGAGGAAGCATTGGACCCAATACCTTGTGCTATCATGGGGAAGTGTTACAGTATCATTAATATTTAACAAAAACACCCAAACATTCAGCAATTAACTGACAGAACTACACCATAAGATTTTATGGATTTACTCGCAGCAAACTTTATTGTATGTTAACAGAGGAATAAAGCAAAGAAAGCATTACTATCTAAGTACTGCAGATTGTAAAGACTGATGCTGTCAACTCAGTTCTACATTTTACTTTACTCCAAGTATTCCCTTACACATGAATGCTCATTCGCCTTTTCACTGGACCCAATTCAAAGATATAACGCAGATCTTGAAAATGTACTTCACTTCGTTTTACTGTTTCAGCAATTCAAGGTACAAAGTTTCAAGTGGTCCTTCCAATGGCTTTTGGTTAATCAACCGTCCAATATTTTTTAAATGATCACACAGCATTGGAATCCACAACTCAAGTACAGGCCTCATGCACAGTGATTTGAGACATCAGAAAACATCCTTGGTTTCCTATAACTCACTACTATTCCTTTAACCTCAATGAAGCTGAATTCTTCCAGATCTCTAGATGCCTTTTAATATAAGGATTACTATAGATTTCTTCTTTCAGCTTCCAACTTAATAAGTCTCCTGATTTTCTTCCAATCACAGGTAGATCTCATGTTTACTTTGTTTCATCTGTAGGTCTGTTTTTATCTCTCTTTCAAACATCTGCAAGCTACACAAGACCAAAGCTGACAAAGTATCTAAACAGATTTTCCAAGCATCAATGAGTCTTGCCTGCTGGTTATAATTTAGTTGAATTAAGTGATAAACTCCAATGCAAAGACTTTCACTGAACTCCACCCTTCTTTGTGAAAATGTAACAAATATGGCCTGAGAGAAGGTTCACTGGGCTGAAACCAGATTTAGATGGACTGTCTTATGAACAGATGTTGAGTAGGTTGGGCCTGTACTCATTGGAGTTTAGAAGAACGAGAGGCCATCTTATTGAAACATAGGGGACTTGACAGGGTGGATGCAGAACGACTCCCCTTGCAGGAGATTCTAGGACCAGTGGACGTAATCTCAGAATAGTGGGCTACACATTTGAGGCATAGATGAGGAGGAATTTATTCTCTTAGAGACTAGTGAATCTGAGGAATTCTTTACTACAAAGGAATGTCAAGGGTGGGTCATTAAGGATATTCAAGGCTGAGACAGACATATTCTTAATCAGTAAGGGAATCAAGGGTGACATGGAAAAAGCAGGAAATTTGAGCCAAAGATTATCAGATCAGCCATGATCTCATTGAATCAAGGAGCACACTTGATGGGTTGAATGGTCTGCTTCTGTTCCAGTATGTTCTGGTTACCTGGTAAAAACATAAATTAGCTACCACTAGCTTCCAAAGATTTCCTTAACTTTGGGAAGCCACATGAATAGCTTGTCCTTTATCTAATAACCCTAAGTGTCATGTCTCTTGATTTTTCTCATTAAGTCAAAGCATTCCTCATGTTTCTTACCTACTTACTCTGATTTTTTCAAGTGACTAGGAGAAAGTGAGGACTGCAGATGCTGGAGATCAGAGCTTAAAAATGTGTTGCTGGAAAAGCGCAGCAGGTCAGGCAGCATCCAAGGAGAAGGAGAATTGACGTTTCGGACATAAGCCCTTCTTCAGGAATGAGGAGGGTGTGTCAAGCAGGCTAAAATAAAAGGTAGGGAGGAGGGACTTGGGGTAGGGGTGTTGGGAATGCGATAGGTGGAAGGAGGTTAAGGTGAGAGTGATAGGCCGGAGTGGGGTGGGGGCGGAGAGGTGGGTAA
>NC_057711.1:75694202-75704942 GCF_004010195.1 Chiloscyllium plagiosum | reverse complement strand
GTGGAGAGCATCGTCAACCACGTCTGAGGGGAAATTGCGGTCTTTGAAGAAGGAGGCCATCTGGGTTGTTCGGTATTGGAATAGGTCCTCTTGGGAGCAGATGCAGCGAAGGAATTGGGAATATGGGATGGTGTTTTTACAGGGGGAAGGGTGGGAAGAGGTGTAATCTAGGTAGCTGTGTGAGTCAGTCGGTTTATAGTATACGTCCGTGTTGAGTCGGTCGTCCGAGATAGAGATGGAGAGGTCTAGGAAGGGGAGGGAGGAGTCTGAGACGGTCCACCTGCACCTCCACCTATCGCATTCCCAACGCCCCTACCCCAAGTCCCTCCTCCCTACCTTTTATCTTAGCCTTCTTGACACACCCTCCTCATTCCTGAAGAAGGGCGTATGCCCAAAACATCGATTCTCCTTCTCCTTGGATGCTGCCTGACCTGCTGCACTTTTCCAGCAACACATTTTTAAGCTTTTTTCAAGTGACCACAAGTTACCTTTCGATTTGTAATTATCTGATGTCTCTATGGTTTGCTAAACTGTGTACATTTACCACTCTTTTCCCCAATGAATTCAAGTAAAATTCAATTTCAGAAACCAAAGTAACAAAGCCTTTAAAACATATAAACTAGGTCACTAGGCTTAAGTAACACCTGCTCCCACAAAGAAATGAAAAACACCTTTGTAATGTTTTTTCATTTTTACCATAGTCACCAATATGATGACTAATAACATTTTTATATTGAAACAATTCCATTCTAATTAAGCTTTAAAAGGCCTTGGTGAGACCACCCCTGGAGCATTGCTTGTAGTTTTGATGTCTCCAACTAATAAAGGATATATTTGCCATAGAGAGTGCAGCAGAGGTTCACCTGGGGTGGCCGGACTGTCACAAGATGAGAGGTTCATTTGACTGGATCTGCTTTCAGTTGTGTTTAGAAAGATAGGTAGGATATTGTGTAACTTGGAAGATTTACAAGGATGTTGCTAGGGTTGAAGGGTTTGAGCCGTAGGGAAAGGCTGAATAGGCTGGAGCTGTTTTCCCTCGAGCATCGGAAGGTGAGGGGTGAGTTTATAGAGGTTTATAAATCATGAGGTTTTTTCCGTGGGGTGGGGACATCCAGAATTAGAGGGCATAGGTTTAGGGTGAGAGGGGAAAGACATAAAAGCGATCTAAGGGGCAACTTTTTCATACAGAGGGTGGTACGTGTATTAGATTAGATTCTCTACAGTGTGGAAACAGGCCCTTTTGGCCCAACAAATCCACACCGCCCCTCCAAAGAGAAATCCACCCAGACCATTCCCCTACCCTATATTTACCCCTGACTAATGCACCTAACGCTGTGGGCAATTTAGCATGGCCACTTCACCTGACCTGCACATCTTTGGATTGTGGGAGGAAACTGGAGCACCCGGAGGAAACCCACGCAGACACGGGGAGAATGTGCAAACTCCACACAGACAGGCAGGAATCGAACCCAGGTCCCTGGTGCTGTGAGGCACTGAGCCACCGTGCCGCCCCAAATGGAATGAGCTGCCAGAGGAAGTGGTGGAGACTGGTACAGTCTCAGCAATTAAAATGCATTTGGATGGGCATATGAATAGGAAGTGTTTAGAGGGATATGGATCAAGTGCTGACAAATGAGACGAAATTTATTTAGGATATCTGTTTGGCATGAGTGAGTTGGACAGAAGAGTCAGTTTCCATGCTTTACGTCTTTATGAGAGGAGAACTTTATCCCATTCAAACAGAGCTGGACAGACCGGATGCAGGAAAATGCTTTCCCATTTCCCTTCCCCACCTCAGAAGACCATGGTGGACAAGTCACTAAACATATTCAAGAAAGAGATCGATAAATGTTTAGATTTTAAAGACATCGAGGATATGGAGAGAAAGGAGGAATATGACAATGAGGTAAAGATCAGCCGTGATCAGATTGAATAGTGAAGCAGGCTCAAAGGGCTGAATGGCCTACTTTTGCTTTTAGTTTCTAAATATCATTCTTCTCCTGCCAAACCCCCTCCTCTCTCCAATCTGTTACCTTGTCCATTAGGCGGTCTACTTAAGCTGTGTTATCATTTTCAAGTGGTATCCAATCAAAGTATGTAATAGTCAATTCTTATGTCTCTTCTTTCATGCTCATAGGTTCCATATTGGCTAAATCCAAAGAAATATTTAGTTAACTAAAATATTAAGCTGTCTTCCTGCTCAGCTGCAGGCACATCTTCATTTTTATGTTCATTTTCAAGGTATAAATATTCAACATTCTCTTCCATGATAAAAAGTTCAAAGTTACCTCCTTAATTTTTAATTGTTTGCCAACCTTTCAGTCAGTTTTGCAAACACTATTAACCTAACCTTGTTTAATTGTTGCATGCCAGTCAGATACCAATCTTCCTTCTCTGGAGAAAAAAAAAACTAACAATTACCAAAGCCGTTCTGCTTCTCACTAAGTACAATAAAATCTTACCATAAAATCTTGTTAGCTTAAAGGCTAGCCAATATTCTAGTGTACCTACAGTGGTCTTTGATTTAGAAATCCTGGCAACAACCCTCAATTTTCTACAGCTTTTAAGTGCAACTCCACCATTCTAGTTCACAGTTTCTCAGCACTATATTCCTGCGCTCTCTCTGTATCAAACGATTCACTATCCTGTGAGTGAAGTGATTCTTCCCAATCGGAGTCATAAATGGCTTCCATAATTCTGAGACCGCGTCCCTTCATCCTAGACTCTGCAGCCAGGGGAAACACTCTTTCTATATCTACTCTGTTTACCAGTTTAAGAACTTTGTACATTTATATGTGATCCCATCTCATTTTTCTTAACTATACACAATGCAGGTCTGATTTCCTTAACATTTTATCATAGAAGAAATCTACCATCCAAGAAATTAGTCTAGTGAGCCCTCTGCTGCACTCTCTCTATCGCAAGTATATTCTTCCTTCGACAAGGAGACCAGAACTACACACAATACTCCAGGTGCACTCTTACCAGTGTTCTGTACAATTCAAGTAAAACATATTTATTCTTGTACTCAAATCCACTGCAATAAAAGCTAAGATACCATTTACTTTGCTAATTGCTTGCTGCACCTGCATATTAACATTCAGTGACTTATGAATAAGGACATCCGGGTTCCTTTGGACACAATTACTTTCCAATCTCTCAACATTTGAAAAATATTCTGCGCCTTGGTTCCATCTACCATCTCACGTTTATCCATGTTATATTCCTTTTGCCATGGCTTGCCTGTTCTGCCAGTCCAAAGCTCCTTGAAATCTCTTTGCATTCTCATAACAACACACATTCCCATGTGGTTTTGTGTCATCTCTAAATTTGGAAATGTTACATTTAGTTCCCCCAAATCACTGATATCGATTCTGAACAACTGGAGTCCAAGTACTAATTCTTAAGAAATGCTCCCCATCACAAGTTGGTAACCTGAGATTTACCAGTTCATTCATGCTGTTTGTTTTCTTAATATCCATTAATTATCTTTTCATGTTCTTCCTTAATGCATCTGCTCTAGCTTTGTTTAGTAACTGTCTTGTGGGAATTTATCGATTATCTTCTGAAAATCCAAACATAGCACATTGAGTAGTCCCCTTACCTATTTTGCTAATAACATCTTCAAAAAACTCCTATGGTTTTTCAAGAATGATTTTTCTTTCATAAATCCAAGTGCCCATTTCAATCAGTCGTTTCTAAATGTCTGATTATTACCTCCTTTAAAACTGATTCTCATGTTTTCCTGATCACTGATGTGAGGTTAACAGGGCTGGAGTTCCCAATTTTCTATCTTCTTCCTTTCTTAAATAATGGGATTAGGAAACATGTTCACTCATGCATTCAGTATCTCCATAGACATCTCAGTCAGCTCTCTGGGATTTAGATCAATGGTCGTGGGAAGTTGTCATTTCCAAGCACTATTTCTTTACCAATATTAATTTATTTCAGTTGCTCATTCTCACTCCTTCTATGGGTCTCAGTTATTTTTGACTTGAAGTCTTTGTCATCAAGCTCTCGGTTCCTCAGGTGACCAAAAACTATGCTGGCTCATTGGATAAGATGTTGAATTTCATCTATGATGTCTCCTGTCAATGAGAGGAGGCTCCCAATTTATAGGAATTGATCTACTTGTCTAATGGCTCTCAACTTGGATTGTAATAGGAATTGCACATAAACAAGACCATCTGTATACAGCAGAGGTTGGATGGTATAGGTTATGGATTGAAAGCACTCAAGATTGAACAGTTTCCTGCTCATTCTGTCTATTAGCCCCACACCAGTGAAAGTTTCAGGGATATGGTGTGGAACATTTTGCAACGGGAATTTGGAGAAGGTCATTAGTATGAAAACATAGGCTTGCTTGACCTCAATCTTCACATGTTTGGGTCTGCACAGGATCCATTAATGAGGATTAGGGTTTGCATGTTATCATGCAGCAGCAGGAGTTGGTGATGGACTTCTGTGGGAAAACAAATATTAGGTTAATCCTCCATAATCGAACCTAGTTTACAGAGTGGAAGGTTTTATTCGGGTCAAAACAATCATGTATAGAGGTTGCTGTTTCTCTCTGCATTTTTCATGGTGTGACGATCATGTGCCATTGTGCCTCTTGATAAATGTTATTAAACTTGGAAGCATGCATAAGATTTACAAGAATGTTGCCTTGGTTGGAGGATTTGAGCCACAGGGAGGGGCTAAATAGGCTGGGGCTATTTTCTCTTGAGCGTTGGAGGCTGAAGGGTGGTATTGTGGATGTTTATAAAATCATGAGGGGCATGGATATGGTGAATAGCCAAGGTCTTTTTCCCAAGGTAAGGGAGTCCAGAACTAGAAGGCATAAGTTTAAGGTGGGAGAGGAAAGATATAAAAGGGACATCGAGGACAACTTTTTCACACAGCCAGTGGTGCGTTTATGGAATGAGCTGCAAGAGGAAGTGGTGGAGGCTAGTACAATTACAATATTTGAAAGGCATCTGGATGAATACATGAATAGGAAGAGTTTAGAGGGATATGATCCAAGTGCTGGTTGATGGGAAGAAATTAATTTAGGAGAACTGGTCAGCATGGATGAGTTGGACCGAAGGGTCTGTTTCTGTACAACTCTATGACTCTGTGACAGAATCCATATTGTGACTCTGGGAAGAACTTTTCAGCATGTGGGAGGAGGCAATTGAAGAAGATTTTTGCAAAGATATTCACGATGATAGTAGGGATACCTTTCTATATGTATCATTACCAATCCTATGTCCTTTCTTAGGTTGCTTACAACAGTAACATCTTGGAAATCTCCAGAGATGTTATCATTCTTTGAGATGAGGGAATAAGATTACATAACTGAGCCAAGGGTGTTTCTCTGCCATGTTTGAGTAGTGTTGCAGGGGTTCTGTCTACGCTGGCAGCCTTGTTGATTCTTGACTGTAAGGTGGCTTTTTCAAACCTGTGCCATTTTTGGGTTGGGTTGAAATGTTGGCAGCTTGCATGCTGTAAGCAGAAGAGAAAAACATTGATGAAAGCAAATGTAAGTCCCTTAAAATCAGAAACAGGGGAATTTATAATGTGTCCCAAAGAACTGGCTAATCAACTAAATAAACAGTTTGGTAAACAAAAAGCCAAAAGAACTATGGATGCTGGAGATCAGACATTGCTGGAAGTCTAGCAGCATCTGTGGAGACAAATCAGAGTTAACATTTCTGGACCAGTGTCTCTTCTTCAGAACTGAATACTTTGGTTCTGTGTTCACAACTGAGGACACAAATAGCATACCAGAATTATTCAAGAACACAGGGTTTAGTGAGAAGGATGAACTGAAAAAAGTCCGAGTTAGTTGGAAATGGTGTTGTGCAAATTGATGGGGGCAAAGGCTGATAAGTATCCAGGACTTGATAAATTACGTAGCACCGTACTTGGAGGAGTGGCTGTAGAAACAGTGGATGCATTGGTGATCATCTTCCAAGATTCTATAAGATCAGGAACAATTCCTATAGATCAGAGGGTAGCTAATGTAACTCCCTTATTTAGGAAGGGAGACAGAGAGGAAAGTGGGAATAGTAGAGTGGTTAGTCTGATGTTGATAGTGGAGAAAATGCTTGAGTCCATTAATGAAAGAATCAGTAGCTCAGCATTGGCAGGATCAGACTGAGTCAGCATGGATTTATGAATGGGAAATCATGCTTGGCACGTCTGCTGGAGTTCTTCGGGGATGCAAGCAGTACAGTCGGTAAAGGGCAGACAGTGAATGTGATTTATTCGGACTTTGAGAAGGCTTCTGACAAAATTCCACTTTTTAGAGATGAGAATCTAAAATGAAGGCACATGGGAAATAGGGGTAGTGTATTGAGATAGACAGAAAACTGCTTGGCAGACTGGAAACATACAAAACAGGTGTAGGAGTAGGCCATTCAGCCCTTCAAGCCTGCACCACCATTCAATATGATCACGGTGGATCGTGGCAGTTCCAGTATCCCACTCTCGCTTTCTCTTCATGACCCATGATCCCTTTAGCTGCAAGGGCCATACACAGCTCCCTCTTGAATATATCTAATGAACTAGTCCCAACAGCTTTCTGTGGTAGAGAGGAGGAAGAGTAACAAAGAATAGGAATAAACAGTTTTATTTTCTGAATAGTAGGAGGTGACTAGTGGGATGCCACAGGGATCAGTGCTTGGACACCAGATATTCATAAGATAGGCCACTTTTGAAATATTTCATGCAATTCTGGTCTCCTTCCTAATGGAAGGATGTTGTGAAACTTTAAAGTGTTCAGAAAAGATTTACAAGAATGTTGCCAGGGTTGGAGGATTTGAGCTATAGGGAGAGGCTGAACAGGCTGGGACTGTTTTCCCTCCAGCATCGGAGGCGGAGGGAAAACCTTGTAGAGGTTTATAAAATCATGAGGGGCATGGATAGGATAAATAGACAAGGTTTTCCCCTGGAGTGGGCTGGTCCAGAACTGGAGGGCATAGGTTAGGGTGAGAGGGGAAAGATTTAAAACGGATCTAAGGGGCAACTTTTTCACATAGAGGGTGGTGCATAGAGGAATGAGCTGCCAGAGGAAGTGGTGGAGGCTAGTACAATTGCAGCTGGCATCTGAATGGGTATATGAATAGGAAGGGCTTCGAGGGTTATGGGCCAAGTGCAAGCAAATGGGATTAGACTGGTTAGGATATCTGGTCGGCATGGACAAGTTGGACTGAGGGTCTTTTCCATGCTGTACATCTCTATGAATCTGAATTATTTAGATGAGGGAACTAAATCAAATATTTCCAAGTTTGCAGATGACACAAAGCTCGATGGACTGTGAGAATAATGCAGAGATACTTCAATGTGGTTTGGATGAACTGAGTGAATGTGCAAATGTGTGAAATAAATGTGAGGTTATTCCACTTTGGGAGCAAGAACAGGAATGCAGATTATTAATTGAATGGCTATAAATTGAGAGATGAGAATGTGCAATGAGACCTCGAGTCCTCATCCACCATTCGCTGAAGGTAAGCATGCAAGTACAACAGTGGTAAAGAAGGCAAATCGTATTTTGACCTTGAAAACGAGAGGCTTTGAGTACAGGAGCAGGGAGTTATTCTGCAATTATACAGGGCCTTGTTGAGACCACACCTGAATATTGTGTGTAGTTGTGGTCTCCTTATCTGGGCAATGATATTTTTTCCTATAGAGAGAGTATTGCAACAATTTACTAGACTGATTTCTGGGGTGGTGGGACTGACATATGAGAAGAGTTTGAATCAGTTAGGATTCTACTCACTGGAAGAAGAATGAGAGGGGATTTCATAGAATCACATAAAATGTTATCAGACTTGACAGGGTAGATGCAGGAAGGATGTTCCCAATGGCAGGGAAGGCCAGAATCAGGGCCACACTCTAAGGAGATGGGGCAACCATTTTGCACTGAAATGTGGAGACATTTCTGCACCCAGAAGTGGTGAGTAGTGGAATTTGTTACCGTAGGAAGTAGTTGGGGCAAGAAAGAGTTGGGTTTAGCATTTGGGGTTCAAGGAATCAAAGGATATGGAGGAAACCAGAAACAGGCTTTTGAGTTGGATGATCAACCATGATGATAATGAATGGTAGAGCAAGCTCAAAAGGCCAAGTGGCCTACTCCTGTTCCCATTTTCTATGTTTTTATGATCAAGGGCACTCACTTTGAAGATCAAGACTCAGTAAGGAGATTCTTATTGATCCTTTCAATGAGTGCAGTCTGTCTCTCTGTCCTTAATGAGTGACACTCCATTCTTAGGCCTCAATGGGGAATGTCTGTGGGTTTTCGGCCTGTAGATGGATTTGACTGCCCTGAAGAATTCATGTGCTGTATGGTGTCAGCTGTCAAGGCACCAAGGTCATGGCCTACAAGGTAGCAGTCTTTGTTTATGCATCAGACATGAACAATGTAGAACAGATATCACAAATCCCTTGAGAAATATCACCAGCAATACCTCTGCAATATTCTGCAATTTCCGTTGCAGGATAGATAGACCAATCTTGCTGTTCTCTCTCAGGACCACATCCTTAATATTGAGGCACTGTTTATGGTCAACTAATTGTATGTGGAGGTCATCTTGCCTGCATGCTTGGTGCACGCCTTCCAAAGCAGACTTTACTCAGTGCTTTGTCCTGGCAGGTGGTTACCAGGAGACAGAGAAAATGCTTCAAGAATGTGGATAAAACCTACCTTAAAAAAGAATTACTGTTCCCAACAGTCATGGGAATCCCAAGCCCAAGATAATCCCAAATGAAAAAGAAACGTGCACAAAGATGTCAGGCATTTTGGGTGTCTCCACCAAGCCCAGATAGAGGTCAAGTGCAAACAGCAGAAAGTCTGAGAAAAACCCCAGCTTATTTATAACAAGGTGTGTGGATCCCACAATAGGCTATTCAGTAATTTCAGGAACCTCAATATCAGAGTGGAAGAAAGAATGCCTTAGCAGAAGATTGTTTCTAAGAGAATTTTTGTATGAAGAAAGATATAGATTAATTATTTTGCTTCTCTGCTAATTTATTATTTCCAAATATAAATGCTCCTATGTCTGCCTGTAATGGACTTATACTTGTCTTTTGCTCCATTACATTCTTCAGGAATTTTACAGTCTTTTTTTTTACATATTTTATTCATTGCATTCATATCTCATTGTCTCTTTCATTATCAGTTTCACAATCCTTCTTTGTGAACTTTTAAGTGCTCCTGATCCTCGAGTTTACTATTTTTCTGTCAGCTTTATATGTTTCCTCCTTTGATGTGATGCAAGGTTTCACTTTTTTTTTGTTAGCCACTATTGACTCACCTTTTTGCTTTCAAAGAATGTATGTTTGTGAAAAAACTGTTACATACTACTGTCAAATCTCTTAAAGTATTTTCCCAGTCCACTACAGCCAACTTGCCCTTCATAACTTCATAGTTACCGTTACTTAAGTTTAGACCCCAATTTTTGGATAAAACTACACCATTTCCAATATAAATGAGAAATTCCATAATATTATGGTCATTTTCCCTCCTGGTTCTTTTACAGGATTATTGATTAGTCTTTTCTTCATTCAATGATATTAGATCGAAATTAGCTTTCTCAACATGTTACTCCAGAAAACCATCTTGAAAACATTCCAGGAATTTCCATAGCATTGTTTTCATTTACCCAGTCTACACATAGAATGAAGTCATGCATAATTGCATTGCATTATCCTTGTTGCATGCACTTCTAATTGTCTCATTTATACCATGCCCAATATTACCAATACTGGTAAGAAGCAAAGACCAGTTACTTTCCAAAGAGATGGAGGAGAAAAAGGGTTAATATTGGGTATTTATGTTTCTGTGTAAGTGTGACAGATATGTGTGAAAGTTACAGCTGAACTGGTGTTTTTATTTGCTGTATAGAAATAAGGTGCCCCCTCAAGTGCAATCTACATACTCTGTCAGATGTCATGGGGCAGAATCCTGAGATTGCAGTCTGTGAAATCAATACTGGATGTTTTAAAGGCAATTGCCTTCTATAGCTGTAGTTAACTGGTTCCCATCTTGCCAGGTAGACTTCAATAGGACAACTATTTGATGAGAAATTAATTAAAGAGTGTATTAAAGTACTCCCTCATTTCTCTGTTAAAATAAAATCCCATCTATTGGCTGACTTTATTTTCTGATGTTTAGTTTTCAGAAGAGGAATAAATAAAATTCAGATATCTAGACTTGGTTGAAAATTTACATTCTATCCCAAATTTTGTGTATGATTCTGCTGAATATGAAACATTTTTAAACTGGACTGATTCACTGCTTTGTTCATCCTTTGCTTCCTTAAAAAAAGAATTATTTACTTTAGGTAAAGATTTGAAGACTCATGGTATCCTCTCAGTCTGGAAATCTATTGTGCAGAAATACATATTGTCTTAGATCTTATGGAATGCAGGGAGAACGAGCCGTTTGGATACAGAACTGGCTCAAAGGTAGAAGACAGAGGGTGATGGTGGAGGGTTTTCAGATTGGAGGCCTGTGACCAGTGGAGTGCCACAAGGATCGGTGCTAGGTCCACTTCTTTTTGTCATTCACATAAATGATTTGGATGTGAGCATAAGAGGTACAGTTAGTAAGTTTTCTGATGATGCCAAAATTGGAGGTGTAGTGGACAGCGAAGAAGGTTACCTCAGATTACAACAGGATCTTGATCAGATGGGCCAATGGGCTGAGAAGTGGCAGATGGAGTTTAATTCAGATAAATGCGAGGTGCTGCATTTTGG
>NC_057711.1:75656019-75694138 GCF_004010195.1 Chiloscyllium plagiosum | reverse complement strand
GTCGGAGGCTGAGGGGTGACCTTATAGAGGTTTACAAAATCATGAGGGGCATGGTCAGGATAAATAGGCAAAGTCTTTTCCCTGGGGTGGGGGAGTCCAGAACTAGAGGGCATAGGTTTAGGGTGAGAGGGGAAAGATATAAAAGACACCTAAAGGGCAACTTTTTCACACAGACGGTAGTACGTGTATGGAATGAGCTGCCAGAGGAAGTGGTGGAGACTGGTACAATTGCAACATTTAAAAGGCATTTGGATAGGTATATGAATAGAAAGGGTTTGGAGGCATATGGGCCGGGTGCTAGCAGGTAGGACTAGATTGGGTTGGGATATCTGGTCGGCATGGATGGGTTGGACCGAAGGGTCTGTTTCCATGCTGTACATCTCTGTGACTCGATGATTATGAGAAGACTTGTAGCATCCTGTACTTTGGGAGTAGAAAGATGCTCAATGAATGAAATAAGCAGTTGGGTTTGGATAAATAAAACATTTTTATTACTGAATTATAATGTTTTATCATTGTTAATGTTTTTGTTAAAGATACATATAGCAGCATTGCTTTCCAGTTCTTAAACTTTTGGTTAGGTATTGTAACACCACAGTATAATCCAAAAGAATCCAGAATCCAACAGTCACTTGGGATCAAGCAAACTGGACTGGTGAGCTTACGTTGTAAGAAATATTCACAATAATTAGACTTTAGCAACTGTTGGAATCTTTGAAGTTTCATCATTCAAAATAAAACAAAGGTGAGTTTGATTTTTGTACTTTGAACACAGGTGCTGCTGTGGACGGCTGGTTGGCGATCACCCTGGCTTAGATAACAAGTTACCAGTCTATTTATCAGCTCATGATGATGGAGAGGAGGAGTGGTGCATTGAGAATCACACCATAGCAAGTCCAACTGATTCTTTTGGTACCATAGACTTCCAGGATGGCGCTTATTCCTACCGTGCTAAGGTTGGTTGCATTTCACAGTCACACAGTGCCTGGAACCAGTCAACTTGCTAACAACTCTCATTAGCACGTAATGCTCCCATACAAATATATTCAAATTATGCAAATAACTCACTGATTCAGATTTTAATGAATCAACTCTAGTTAAGGTAGGGAGGCAGTTAACCTTAGGGCAGTTAGTTACCCCCTCCATTGACTTGCCTTTCTTTATATTTCAAATTGAACCTGTTCTTTTGCATTGGTGGGTGTGAAACAATAAAAAAATCCTGCATCTTCTCTGACACAAATAGTTTGAGATGGCGGCAATATCTGGCATGTGGGATTGGCTTCCCCTTTAGGCAAGGGGGCTAGACTGTGGGCTAGGAGACATAGGTAAGTTTTAAGGTATAACTTCAGATTTTCCTGTGGGCCAGAAGGAGCAAGTGTGCTCCCCATTTTCTTTTAGTCCTGTGCATTTATTACAGTTGTTTTCCTCTAAAATTTCTGATGGAGGAATAAATATAGTTACTTAGCTCTTCAATGCAGATATTTTTGGGAGTTCTGATGCAGAAAGTATTCTGTACAATGGTCAAACCAGATGTAAAATGTAGCTATAAATGAATTGTTGGAATAATTTTTCTGGTGGAGGGGCAACAGTAATTATATATGCAGTTTGACACGTTTGTTTTTACATGTCCCAAAACATGGTCCACGTGCTCTCCTTGTTACATTGTGGATTTGCTACCTGTATTCTCGGAAGGTTTCCCCAGACCCAATTCTTTTTCCCCCTAACTGACAAGGTCTGATGGATTGTGTGGTCCTTTGCGGTAGGTAAAGGATTTCTATTGTCGTGCAATTTGTGATGTAGTTATTTGGTGCAGGTCCATGCCCAAAGCCCCTGTGGATAACATTGGTTATCTGTATTAATATTTTCTATTAGTGTCTTTTATCCAGTAACTCTACAGAGCTTCATTCACCTAAACACTTGTAGGAGGGTTATCTCAAAAGGAGGGTAATCCAGGCACTGATGAAGCCACATCAGAAATCTCAGGACCAGCAAGAGGACCAGCCTCAGAGAGGGCAGGTTGGAGAAGGGCCAAGAAGGTCACTCAACTGTCCTGCCTGAAGCTCAGGTATCTCCAGATGTTGAGACAGCAGAGATAGTGAATTTGTTGCTCTCCATGAATGATAAATGTGTCTCACTGCAGGACAGAATGAGATTCCTGGTGGTTAATGAATTTCGAAGACGTGGAAACAAGGGAGATTCAGGATGTAGTGTTCATGTGACCTGTTTGCGCTTTTCAAAAGTTTGCAAAGAAGACTTTAATCCCTTTTATCAATCTTGCTCCCACTTTACACTACATTGTCCAGTTATATAGGAACCAATTGAGGGGCTGAGGAGCAGAGTGGTTCTAAGGCCCCTTGAACTGAATAGCTTGCTAAGCTATTTTAGAGATTATTTAAGAGTTAATAACATTACGGTGGGTCTGAAGTCACATGTAGCCCAGACCAGGTAAGGAAATAGATTGCCCTCCCTGAAGGGTTTTAGTGAATAAGATGAGAATCTGGTGGTATGAATATATGAAGCCAACAGCTGCTGCAGAATTGTATTCAGCCATAATCTGTCATTCCATAGCCTGACATATCCCTCACTCTGGAACTATTGCCAAACCAGGGAACTGACCCTGATTCAGTGAAGACTGTGGAAAGGCCAGCCAGGAAAACTACAGACATATCTAAACATATGATCTCAAACTTTTGAGGCTGCAACTCAGCATTATTTGTATGTCGAACAACGGATGCATATAATAGACAGAACTAAACAATCCCTCAATTATGGATCAAGTCAAATCTCTGCCACCAGAAAAAAAATCCAGTCACGAATGGTGGTGGACAATTAAACCACAAACCAGAGGAGGTGGCTACACAAATATCCTCATCCTTAATGATCACGTAGTCCAGTGCATCATTTTATTTTTATTTATTCATGGGATGTGGGCATCACCTGCCTGGCCAGCATTTATTGCCCATCTCTAATTGCCCAGAGGGCACTTAAGCATCAACCACATTGCTGTGGGTCTGGAGTCACGTGTAGGCCAGACTAGATAAGGATGGTAGTTTCCTTCTCTAAAAGGTAGATGGGTTTTTTCCCCTAACAGTTAATAATGCTTTTATTTTTCATTACACCCAGAGTTTTACTGAATTCAGATTCCACTACCTGTCATGGCAGGATTCAAACCTGGCTCCCCAAAACTTTACCAGTGTGTCTGGACTATAGTCCAGCATTAATACTACTGGACCACCCCATTCCTGAAGTGCAAGAGACAAGGCTGAAGCATTTGTAACCAGCATCATTCAGAAAGTGGATGACCATTTGGGCCTCTTCCTTAGATCCCCAGCTTCACAGGTATCAATCTTCTGTCAATTTGATTCACTTGACGAGCTGTAAAGAAATGGCAGAAGACATTGGATGCTGTAAAGGCAATTGGACTTGACAACATTTCAGCAATAATAGTGAAAATTTGTGCTCCAGGACTAGCTCTGTCTCTAGCCAAGTTCTTCTAGAACAGCTACAACATTGGCATATACCCAGCAATGTTGAAATTTGCCTCAGTATGTTCTCATACCCAAGAAGCTGGATAATTGCAAAATGGCCAATTACTGTTCAATATGATCATAGTCTTGGCCAAAGTGATGGAGGGTGTCCTCAGCAGTCTGAGTTCCACCAGAGCAATTCTTGAGCTGATCTCAAGAGGTGAGGTGAGATTAACTACCCTTGTCATCCATGCAAAATTTTCTGTTACTTAAAATCATAACTAGGGCGAGAATGGTTGTGATTGTTGGAGGTTAGTTATTTCAGCTCCATCACATATCTGTAAGAAGTTCCTCAGGTTAGTATCTGACAGCAGTGGCAGCAGTGAGTATCATTTATAAGATATACTGCAGCAACACACCAAGGTTCCTTCTGCAGTACCTTCCCTACCCATAACCCCAACTACCTAGATGGACAAGTGGAACAAGTGCAACTTCAGAACCTGCAGGCTCTCCTCAAAGACACAAATCACCCTGATTTGGAACTATATTGTCATTGCTTCATTGTCACTGGGTGAACATTCTGAAGTTCTCTTGCTGACAGCTCTGTGGAAATCGCAACGCTATCTGAACTGCAGCAGCTCCAGAAAGTAGTTCATGACCATTCTTGAGGGCATTAAATGCTTGCCTATTCAGCAACTGTCACATCCTGTGAATAGAATTTTAAAACATATGGGACGGAGAGTATTGCCACAATCCACTAACTGGTCTGTTGGTTCAGGCTCTTCATAGAGGACATCATGCACACACCTGTCAAAGGCATTGACAACATTCAGGACCTGGATGGGCTCCACCATCATCTCTGCATGGGTACACTAAGCCTCTGAAAGCTTCACAAAGTATTCCTTGCTTCTAGTTGCAGCTGCAACTTTGCTACGTAACAGCAGTTGTTAGTTAGAATGTTTGCTGTATGTGATCATTTTGGAGGGATCTTGTAGAGCCCATAAAGCCAGATGGATACTGCTTACTGATGCAGCAATCCCTTTGACAATATGTGCTGCTTTGTCATCAATAATTTATCAATGTAATATTTTTATTATAATATAATTAATTTAATCCATCTTATAATGTACAGTAATATATCTTGGTAAGAGCTGTGACATAATGTGATAAATCAAATTTGGAAGAGCAGGCAAGTCCAGAATAGATTCATAAATAATTTTTTGGGACTTAAATACTTGTACTAATTACTTGCTACACACTCATGTGGGGTTGGTTAGCTCAGTTGGCTGCTTTGTGATGTGGAGTGATACTAACAGCAGGGGTTCAATTGCCATGCTGACTCTCATTGCTGTGACAATCCTGCCTTCTCAATCTTGCCCCTTCCCTGAGGTATAGTGCCCCTTAGAGTTAAACTCATGAGCAGTTGTGTGTCTCTCTTTCTCTCTCCCTCCCCTCACCCCCCCCCCCCCCCCCCCCCCCAATCCCCCACCTCTCTCTCTCTGGGACTATGGTTGCTACTACATGCTACTGTTGTTTGGGCTTGGGGCATTACTGCCTTCGGGGATGATCCACTTAAACAACATCCATCTCCCACAGCAGCAATTTCAACTTGTCAGCCAGCGAGCATGAGCTTGGTGGTGCAGCATGCCTGTGTACTGAAAGATTTGCTTTTGCCATTTTCGATTGGTTTTGCTTTTGGTTTTAATGCTTACACAAAGTTTAGAAAATTTGCAAACAATCAACTCTTTAAAGAAAGATAAATTATTTTTCTGTCCATATTCCAGCCTTTGGTAGAATATTTATGTGGATGCTTGTTGTTATGTTTTCCAAATAGTTTCCGCCAAAGATGTCATAAGACAACATAATTAGTTCGATAACTGGGGAGATTTTCCTAACAACACATTGATGATACTTTACTTTGTATTCACTCTGAATTCTCTTCAGTATATTAGAGTCTCATATGACACAGAACTGCACCAGTTGCTTTACTTGATGTTGAAGGAATGGCTGATGGAACTACCAAAGCTGTTAATATCTGTCCATGGTGGTAGCCAGAACTTTGAACTTCCTCCAAAGCTGAAACTAATCTTTGGGAAAGGACTTATCAAAGCAGCTGAGACTACAGGGGCCTGGATAGTGACGGAGGGCATCAACACAGGTAGGTTGAATTCTGTTGATCACTTTTGAGGTTCAGATTTTTGAAAGCCAGAACTGTTTGATTACTTAACAAATATGAAGAAACTCTTCGATTTGCTTGTGTCGTAATTTTGTAAATTTTCAGAGTTGGTGTGTTTCAAGGTAATGATTCATATTTTATCTATTTATCTGAAAATCTATGAGAATTTTTTACTCATTTACGTAGTCATGTGGACAGAGGAAGACATAGCCAATTGTTTTCCATATTACAAAAAGATAGTATAGAAATTAAAAGTTATGGGAGATGAGACCTAATTCAAGATGTAGTATATGAGGTGTAATGGTAAGACAGATCTCTGATAATAATATCCTCTGTTGACTTAAAGTTCTGTCTTCTATAATGTTAGGCTTTTACAATGGGTGTTCTCAAACATTCAGTTTGACATTCAGATGCATTTTGACTCTTTTTCATTGCCCATTTTGAGATAAAATGTTAGGCATCAATTAGGCAGAATTTTATTTTGTTTGGTTATGGATGGAGACATTACTAGTTTGTTCAGCATTTATTGCCCATTCGTAATTGCCCTTGGGAAGGTAGTTGTGGTGGTAGTGACTTATCTTCTTATATTTGTCCATGTGATAGAGGTAGAACCAAAATGCTGGGGTTCTTTGCTATGACAGTCTAGGTAGCTACCTGGGACATAAAATAACAACATTGACACCATTCAAATGCCAGGCAATGGCCATCTTCAAACAAAAGAGAATCCAACACCTTCCATCCCTCCTTCCTGATTAGTTGGAAATATAATGATGAAGAGATACATACTACAGAAACTCCTTTCCCTCTCAATCATTTACACTGTTTTCATACCAATTTATAGTAGAATAATTAAAGTCACCCACTTTAACTACTCTATTATTTTCTTCATAACTCTGTAATTTTCCAATAAATTTGCTGCTCTACAGTTCTCTAGTTGGTCACATATAGAACATATCCAGTAATTCATTGGCATCTCCATGTTTCTTAACTCCAACCTAAAACACTTGGTCCTTGACCCCTCCTAGACATCCTCGGTCTCAAACACACTAACTTGCTCCTTATTAAGCTCTGCCACTCCTCCTTCCTGGCAATCCTGAACACCTTGTATCCAGGTATATTTAGCACCCAGTCTTGTCCTTTTTGAGCTAGATCTCCAATGTCACCACAACATCACATTTTCAAAAACCAAAAACAGAAATTGCATGAGAAACTCAGCAGATCTGGCAGCACTTCTGGAGAGAGAAATAGAATAATAGAAGAGTTCAGTGACCCTTGAGATCATATTTCAGTGTGGATATCTGCAGTTCACCAATATCATTTCATGAAGAATGTACATTGAAGCAGATGCACTTTCTATCTTCCTCAAACCTTTATGCCCTCCCTCCCCTATTATTTCCTTAGTCATGCATTCATCAATTTGCCCTGGTATTACTGTATTCACTAGTATGTAACACTGGGAATAACCAAAGATTACTACTTTTGATATTTTGCTTGCTAGTCTCCTTCCTAGCTCCTTGAAATCTGCCTGTAAGTCCTTTTCCCTCTTTCTACCTACCAATATGGGCCACAATCTCCAGCTGTCTATCTCCTTCTGTCAGAATGCTGAGCAACCACTTGGTAACCACCTTGCCCTTGGCAGAAGGAGGCAACATAGCATCCTGGATTCATGATCTATCTATATCTCTAACTAATTAAAGAATCCTCCACCAATTTTACTTTCCTAAAATACTCTATGCCATCGCATCTGGACAGTTAATTCACCTACAGTGGACCTGTGAACTTAGCTCTGGCTGTAGTCCACAGATGAACCATCACTCACAACAATGTTCTGAGTGGAGGCAGTGGAATAGTGGTAATATCACTGGATTATTAATCTGGAATTTCAGGCTAATGTTCTGGGGATATGGGTTTGAATCCTTCCATGGTACATGGTGAAAATTGAATTCAATAACAAAATAAAATCAGGATTTAAAAAAAAACTACATCTGAAGTTAAATGTAACTGCTATCAATTTTTGTAAAACCCATTGTTCACCACTATCCTTTAGGAAAAGGAAATTAGGAACTCCAGGCCCACAATATGATTGATTCTGAACTGCCCTCTAGGCAATTAGGGTTGGGCAATAAATGCTGGCCTAGCCAGTGCTGTCCATATCCCTTGAATGAATTTAAGAAACGGAGTACTTATCATAAAGCAAGATGGATTCAGAGAATGTCTGCACTGCTTTCTTTGCCCTCCTTTGGTGGCTACCATACTATCTTGGCCTGTGTGCCTTTAACGTGTGGGGTGACCACCTCTAGAAACTCAGAATCTGCGTAGGTCTCAGCCTTGAGAACGTACCACAGTGAAAAGAACTGCTGCTCAAACTCCTCCAGTTGGTGATACATCTGAATATGAAGCTCCCAAGTGGAGTGGGATTGTGCATTGCAGGATGGAACCTTTATGAAGTCAATAAACTGAACAGAAATAAAGACTTATTAGGATTTATGTAAATGAATTTAATTAGTGTTTAAGAATTTATTAACTAATTTTAAGTTATGTACATTTAACTCTGATACTGACACAATAAAATCTCCCCATTGCAAAGATCAAAAATTAACATTTTAGTATTTACTAGACAGCCATCCACCTATGCCTTTTGTTGCTTCTGGACCTGCTTCTGTTTGTATTGAAGCCCAGTCTCTTCATGCAACTTGCAGATCTCAGGATTGACTTTACCCCCCACTGCTCCTCCAGTTGTCCTGCAGGAACCACAAGTTATTTGGTCATTTATCCCAATATCTCCTACTGGCTGAGCACAAAATGTTGTTTACAATAGCCTGATGCAGTTCTTTGGGTATTTCTATGACATTACAAGCTGTAACTATATGCAAATTGTTATTGTCTGGTTAATGATTTTCAATTAAATTAAACAGCAACAGTATTCATGTTTTCTCTCTCTCTCTCATATATATATATTTATATATACAGTATAATTAACATAGGGTTACTTCTTTTGAAATTAGGAACTTCTAGACATGTTGGAGATGCGATAAAAGACCATACCTCCCCATATTTACGAAAGATCTGCATAATCGGGATTACACCCTGGGGAGTCATTGAAAACCACCGAGATTTGATCGGACAAGATGTAAGTAACTAACTAATCAAAACTTTCCATCTCAAATAACAGAACAGCATTAGTGTTTCACTCTAGTGAAGGCAATGGTTAATGGTGATGTTGCAGGCTTGTAAATCTGTGATCCAGGTTACTAAAGTGGCTTCAAATTCCACCATGGCTGATGGTGCAATTTGAACTTATTTAACAAACCTGGAATTAAAATCTATTCTGATGGTGACCATGTAACCATTGGAAAAGCCCGTCTGGTTCACTGAGGTGATCTGCTGTCTTTACCTATTCTGGCCTGCATATGGCTCCAGACCACAGCATTGTAACTGCCCTCTGAGATGGCCTATCAATTTAGTTGTATCAAACCACAATGAAATATAAAAGGACTGCAGGACATTGGCTCAGGCACTGGGAAGTGACAATCGCAAACTCAATCCTGTTGACACTGCCAAGTGTTTCTCACTATCCTGTGAGTATTTTGTTTGTTCCAAAATTAGGACAACTGTCCATCAGACTAGTCAAGCAACAGCATGATCTAGCCACACTCATCCAAGCATCACCATCCTGAGCAGGACAAGTCCACCAGAGTTTGGGAATTGGGGAGCTACCTATGAGTTATTGAAATTGACTCTGGACTTCATGAGTCTCCCAGCACCAGGTAAAACAAGGACAACGAAATATTCTGGTGATTACCAGCTTCTACCCTCACCCCATAACAGATAAATTAGTATTTCTGCATGTTGAACACTGATAGGAATAAGCACTGAGAATGGCAAGGGCACAGAATGCTCTTTGGGTGGGGATTTCAATGTCCATCACTCAAGAGAAGCTTGGAAGAACTAATACTGACTGAAATGTTCAAGTCCTAAAGGACATAGTTGTTAGATTCTGTTTGTGGTAGGAGGTAATAGAGAACCACCAAGAGGGAAGAAATCTACTTGGGAGTTGGGATACCATGTTACCACTGGAGAAGACATTGGTAAGGCCACATTTGGAATACTGTGTACAATTCTAGTCACCCTGCTATAGGAAGGATGTTACTAAACTGGAAAGGTTGCCAAAAAGATTTAGAAGAATGTTACTGAGGTTACAAGGAGAGGCTTGATGGGCTGGGATTTTTCTTCCCAGAGGGTGGGAGGAACTAGCTCTATCACATGCCACTTGTTTACCATACAGTTAATCCTGTGTTGTAGCTTCACCAAGTTGACACCTCATTTTCAGTTATGCCTGGTGCTGCTCCCGGTATGCCGCCTTGGACTCTACATGAAATAAAAATTAATCCTTCAGTGTAATTGTAATCACAGGATGGGAGACAAGTCAGGCCTTGAGTTTACAGATTGTGGTCAAATACAATTCTGCTATTGCTGATGCCCACAATGCCTCCTGAATGCTCAGTCTTGAGTTGCTAGATCTGTTCAAAAACTTCCCATTTAACACAATGGTAATGCCTCACAACATGGTGCAGGGATTCCTCAACATGAAGATGTAACTTGTTCTCTATAAGGGCTGTGCAGTGGTCACTCCTATCTTCACTGTCTGTGACAGGTAGTTTGGTGAGGACAATATCAAGTAGATTTTTTTCCCTCTTGTTGGTTCTCTACTACCTCCTACCACAAACAGGATCTAACAACTATGTGGAAGTTCTGTATTTAAAATACTTGCATCATAAAATTGTTTAGGCGAACATTTTAGTTAAATGTTTTGTCAACTAACAGACAGGTACCCAAAGATATGCAGGTTAAGCAAATTGGCCATGCTAAATTGCCTATAGTGTTCAGGGATGTGTAAGTTAGATGCCTTAGTCAAGGGTAAATGTAGAATGATAGGTAGGAAAATGGGTGTGGGTGGTTTACTCTTCAGAGCTGTTGGGCCAAATGGCCTGTTTCCACACTGTAGGGATTATATTCTAACCCTGAAAGCAAATATCAGTAGATAGATAAATTGTTCAACATGGCTTGTTATGTGTTATCAAATGTCTTCTTTATTTTTGCAGGTACTGTTTATAAGGAGTAAAAGACTAACATTTTCATAATGTTTTAAAGAAGCTTGTATACATGATTTCCTCAGGTAGTGCGACCCTATCATACGCTTGGTAACCCATTGAGCAAGCTGACCAGTTTAAACAGCAAGCACTCGCACTTCATCCTAGTAGATGATGGAACCGTTGGCAAATATGGGAATGAAATGAAGCTGAGAAGGAAGCTGGAAAAATATATTGCACTTCAAAGAATCCATACTCGTAAGTATAAGCTGACAATCACCGTGTTTGTGGAGAAGGCGAGTCCTTCCCTTTCCGGGTACATAAAGAATACCTGAGTATAAAGACCTGTTTAATTGACCTTTGGCCCTAAGGAACATCCAATTTCCTGAGTGGAAAAATTGAGGTTGCTGGTCCTCTGCTTTATTTATTTATTTTAGAGGTTTCTCGTGGAGGATGTTTAGTGGTTTGTGCCAGACCTTCCTGGCCTCGTACTTCATTTCATTGTGGCAACAGGTACTGAATTCGCTGCAGCACTGCACATGGAACATGGCAGCACCATAATTGAGCCAAGTTGGTGCATGGCCAGCCTGCATTACTTTACCATTAATACATGCTGCAACACATTACGTGCAGTGAAACGTAAAGCCAAAGCTGATTCCAGACACCTTACCTCTGACAAGAAGGTTTGCCAAAGTTCCAAGTGCAATTAGATGATATTTAATAAGTAAAAGACAGGACATCAGCTGACCTGACTGTTCCTTCACACACAACAGCAGATAGAGGGAGAGTAACTCTTACACATTCCTACATGGTTGGGTCCACTTTAATCACACGCCCCTCCACAGGACAACCTTTGCTAGATGAGATTTGTATTACAACAAGTTGTTTTATGCTATTATATATTAAAATGAGGGCCACTGATATACAATGATTGAATAGCTCTTATTCATTCTTATCAATATTGGATTCTGACATTTGTTGCTTTAGGTATTGAATTCCATGTCTCTTCATTAGCCATAGAATGAATTATCTTTATTCCCTATAAAGAAATATTATTTGAGGTATACGTGTTTAAATATTTTGTTTTGCTATTTTTAAAGTTGAGTATGCACAGTTTACATGTTTTAAGTTTACTTTCCAAATCAATAGCCTTGTGAGATCTTTTGATACAATTAAGCTTTTCTTTTTTTTCCCCAATGTAGGGATGGGCCAAGGTGTCCCTGTGGTGGGGCTGGTGATTGAAGGTGGACCTAATGTCATCCTGACCATATGGGAATATGTAAGGGATACTCCCCCTGTGCCTGTTGTTGTATGTGAAGGAACAGGCAGGGCAGCTGATCTTTTATCTTTTACTCATAAACACACTGCAGATGGTGGGTATGTTCCTTGTAAATATGTTATTTCATACACAGGAAATTGCAGGATAGCTGGAGTTTGTTTATGCTATCCGGGTTAGTGTTAGGACTGTGCTATAATTAAATAGGTTAAATCCATTTTTTATTAACATTATGTTCTGAAATTTGTAATGTTGCTTTGGATATTGAATTTCATATCTGTTTGTTATTTGTATCATGAAATCTATATTTAATTGTCTTTATTCTCTATATAGAGATATTTGATGTATATGTCTTTAAATATTTTATATTGCTTGTTTTAAAGTTGAGAATGCTCAGAAAAGTTGGGAGTTAGATATTTGAGTGGGATTTTTTCTTATCTTCATTCTGCAATGCTTAAATTGGTTGTGTGCTTGGGGTGGGTGTGAAATGGGGCCAGAAGACACCTTCAGGAGAGGCAAATACCTAGTATAACATCAGCATGTAAAACATTCTCCAGCAATGTTTAGCATATTGCAGGAGAATGCAACCTAGACAATTATGATTACAGAAAAACTGAAAAAAAAAGTTAAAAAATTCAGCGATCTGAGCCTGTATCTCTATGTGGAGAGATATTAAGTAGAAAGGAAGAACTGTTTGGGGCCAGGAGTTAATGATTCATATCCATTTCAAGTACTAGAGTCATAGAGTCTAAGAGATGTACAGCATGGACACAGACTCTTCAGTCCAACTTGTCCATGCCAACCAGATATCCTAGTCCCATTTGCCAGCACTTGGCCCATATCCCTCTAAACCCTTCCTATTCAAATACCCATCCAGATGCCTTTTAAATGCTGTAATTGTACCAGCCTCCACCACTTCCTCTGGCAGCTCATTCCATACATGCACCATCCTCTGTGTGAAAAAGTTGCCCTTTAGGTCCCTTTTATATCTTTCCCCTCTCACCCTAAACCTATGCCCTTTAATTCTGGAGTCCAATGCCCCAGGGAAAAGATCTTGTCTATTTATCCTATCCATGCCCCTCAGGCTCCGATGCTCCAGGGAAAACAGCCCTAGCCTATTCAACCTCTCCCTATAGCTCAGATCCTCCAACCCTGGCAGCATCCTTGTAAATCTTTTCTGAACCCTTTCAAGTTTCACAATATCCTTCTGATAGGAAGAAGACCAGAATTGCACGCAATATTCCAAAAGTGGCCTAACCAATGTTCTATACAGCTGCAACATGACCTCCCAACGACTGTACTCAATGCTCTGACCAATAAAGGAAAGCATACCGAATGCCTCCTTCTTTATCCTATCTACCTGCGACTCCACTTTCAAGGAACTGTGAAACTATACTTTGTTCAGCAACACTCCCTAGGACCTTACCATTAAATGTAAAAGTCCTGCTAAGATTTGCTTTCCCAAAATGCAGCACCTCACATTTATCTAAATTAACCTGCATCTGCCACTCAGCCCATTGGCCCATCTGATCAAGATCCTGTTGTAATCTGAGGTAACCTTCTTCGCTGTCCACTACATCTCCAATTTCGGTGTCATCTGTAAACTTACCATCTATACCCCCTATGTTCACATCCAAATAATTTATATAAATGACGAAAAGCAGTGGACCCAGCACCGATCCTTGTGGCACACCACTGATCACAGGCCTCCAGTCCGAAAAGCAATCCTCCACCACCCCCCTCTGTCTTCTGCCTTCGAGCCAGTTCTCTATCGAAATGGCTAGTTCTCCCTGTATTCCATGACATCTAACTTTGCAAACCAGTCTCCCATAAGGAACCTTGTTGAACGCCTTACTGAAATCCATATAGGTGACGTCTACCACTCTGCCCTCATCAATCCTCTTTGTTACCTCTTCAAAAAAACTCAATCAAGTTAGTGAGACATGATTTGTCATGCACAAAGCCATGCTGACTATCCCTAATCAGTCCTTGCTTTTCCAAATACATGTACATCATGTCCCTCAGGATTCTCTCCAACAACTTGTCAACTACCGATGTCAGTCTATGGTTCCCTGGCTTTTCCTAGTTGGCTGTGACAATGATTGGCACCTCCTTGAACCCCAGAATTTCTTGGCACTGTAGCTTATTGACTTCCCAAATCAGCCAAGATCATATTTTAAGAGTTGAGCCCTGCTTGCACTTAACAAGACTTCTTCAATAGATAGTCTCTTTGAAATAAAGTTTGAACTGAATGTTCAGCCAATACTCAAACGTTTAACAATGGCATTTGTGGCTTCATCTATCACAGGAAATTATATCCTGGCTTGGAAGATGAATTATTATTAATGATCCAGAAAACCTTTAATTTTGGGCAGAAGCAATCAGATCATTTGTTTAAAATTCTTATGGAATGCATGGAGCACAGAGAATCAGTGAGTATGTTCAACTCAGCAGTGAAAATATAGAATGTATTTTCAAAGTTTCTTCAAAGATGGCTGGTGCAAGTGCTTCAATACAGATGCATTTATTTGATACTTGCAGTTAATTTTATTGAAATAACCCTTCAATTCATATGTTTTGGGGTGTGTGTGGAGAAATGTTATAATATAAGCAGCGACAGTTTCCAATATCATTGATATTGGGCTTTTTTACTTGAATCATATAGGAAGGAGAAACTTTACAATGTCTTGGATAATTGATGCAGTGGAATCTGTTCTGTTTCACAGGGTAAATTTCATAAATCTGGTAATAGAGAGCATATATATTTACATATGTGCAAACTTGTCTATGTACAGTTGTTGGTATGTGTTGTGATCATAGTCATCAGAACCATCAACGATGCCTTAAGTAGATTCACTACCGTTAACTTTTCTTCTGATTGGTGTTTAGTCTTTCTTCACTGATACCAAGTGTAGAAAGATGCTCACGTAAATCTTTGGAAGAAGAGAGGTTTGGTCCTTTTGGACAGAATAGGTTTATTGCATAGTATATTATAGCTACATTACATCTGAATTGCATCGGATTCTTCTGTGTTACTTCAGACCCAACTTAAAGGTAAAATTACTGCTACCTACTAAAGAGATTTAAAAATTAAAGAATAGTTAGGTCCGCCCTGGAGCAGCCTTTAGAACCTGATGGGTGGAGTTTATTGTATGATGTCAGTTAACCATTTCAGGTACTGATTGCCTTTTACGATAATTGTTTGAAAGAATTAACATAAAATGGTAGGAATTATTCTCATGGCTGTGGGAGATGTGATAATTTCTGTGGTTGACAAAACTACTTCAATGGCCTGTGCAGACAGAATGAGTATTTGATTTGCTTTCATCAGATTAGAAAGCCTTCCTATATTCTTGGAGGCATTGTCTGTATCTGCCTCTGGGTTAAGTGTGAAATTCTGTAAATCAGAGTGTTCTGATAATGTTGATGACTTAAGCAAATGCTAGAAGTTAAAGGATTAACCTATTTTTGTAATTCAGTATTAAATGTAGAAAGGGGGACAGACAGTCATCTCATGCCTGCCCTTGTCCTTATTCATTAATATCTTTGGCTAACAAACACCTCCCAATTTCAGGTTTAAAATTAATAATTGTTCAAGTATCAGTTGCTGTTGTGGAATAGAATGGTAAACTTCTACCACTCTGTATGAAGAAATGGGCTGGACTTTACAGTTTCCTGTCATGCATATTTTCCTGGAGGAGGCACATAAAATATATTGGATGTCCAGTCCCTCTCCCATCTGTCTACCTTGACCTGTTCCCCAATATCAGGGACAGTTAAAGTGCCTGCTACACCAACCAACCTAGTGAGTCCCTTAACTTCCTAATTAATTGGCAGCTAAAGGCCTAACTATCACTTTCATAAAACACTTGACAGAAAGGTGCTTTCAGTGCAGTGGTGGTGTATCCAAATCTGAGCCAGGAGGCTTGGGTTCAAGGCCTACCCGCCTCAGAGATGTGTAATGACATCTCTGACAAAGCTAGTTTAAAGAAAAACTAAAACACTATGTTGCAGTAGTAGTGTCCCTTCCTCTAAGCCTGTTTCAAATCACATCTGCTCCAGAAGTGTTCAATAACATCTCTGAAAAGGGTTGATGAGAAAATATTCAAAATTCTGGGCAGTAGCCAGCATCTTAGACTGCAAACCCTATCCTTAAAACTGCTTCTTTGAAAAGGCTGAAAGGAAGGAGGGGCATTTTAATGAAGGGGGCCTTGTACATATCAGGGGCAATTCCCAACAGGTCTCACAATTACCATTTTATTCCTCCTCATCTGGCCTCCAGATATTACCCATCCCGAAAGAGTAAGGGCTCTAGGACCACGGAAGCACTCTGGGATGATGTTATGGAGCAGATCCTCATTGGCATAAATAGTACTGTGTGAGCAGAGTTATGAAATAGAAGAAAACATGGAGAGCTAGGCACTTGCCTGCAGCTTACCATATTAATGTTCAAAATGTGCGAGGGGAAGCTTGTGGAGATAGTCCAACTTGCATCAGACAATAGATTTTATGATGTGGAGGTGCCAGTGTTGGACTGGGGTGGACAAAGTTAAAAATCACACAACACCAGGTTATGGTCTGATAGGTTTATTTGGAAGCATGAATGTTCAGAGAGCTGCTCCTTCATCAGGTAGCTAGTGGGGCAGGATTATAGGACACAGAATTTATAAGTAAAAGATTCAAAGTGTCATATAACTGATGCGATGTGTTAGACAAACCAGATGACTGTTAAGTCTTTAGTCACTTAGAATGGGGATGCAGGTTTTGATTTTGTCAAACACATCTCATTCTTAATGTGTTATAAGAAGGCCAGGCTTGAACACAGTTCTGGAGCTTGCCTTCTCTTTGAGCAACCTATCTTGAACCCAAGTTCATGGATGTGGGTGTAAAATCATACAATCCCACCCAATGGCTTGCATACTAATCCCCTTCCTTAGAGTACATGCCCCCTTCCTGCCCTAAAATTCCAGGACCTCTCATTCCAGTAAGCACCTCCCTTCTTTGTGAATAAGTCTCCGCTGAATCCACTGGGTGTTCTGGTGCTGTTGGGATGACTAAAGCTGGCAGACTCTAGCTCTCAAGTGTAGCCTTCCTGCTCATTGAGGGGTCAAAATACAACCCTCAGCCTGTTTATACTGTCCCAGTGTCTTATTTCTGCAGGACAGGGCTTTTCAATTTTGCCATTTGGGACCTAATGGTTTTCTGGGAATTAAGGGAGGGAATGGGATATGGAAAGTATCCCTGTTAAGACCAGTTGATGTTGTTGAGAGTGGAATTTTATACCAATCCAAACAGGAGATGGCTTGAGGTGTTGGGGATTTTAAAATTGGCAGGCTGGGAATATCATTTAACTGTCTCCATTGGGATTTTTCAGTAGCAATGTGTGGGGCTGTGGGGCGATGTTGGGCGGTGGAGTAGTGGGACGGTGTGGCAGTAGGGTAGTGGGACAGTGGGACGGAGGGGTGGTGGAGCGCAAGGAAACTGTTGGGCTGCTGGCCTGCCCTTTGGCCAATTGAGGCATTATAGGAAGCCGCAAAATACCATCTTAAGGGCTTTCTCTCACCACTGCTGGTAATAAGGGAACCCATGCAATATAGTAAGGCTGACAGATGTATCCTGGAGACGTGTTGAGGCTGAGGAAGTCCTTTCTATTTGGGTAACATGCCCTCAATGCAGGTACTGCCCAGTTTCATATGTCTCACCCCGACCCTTCAGAATCCCGTCCCTACGTAAGATCAGCAATTTCCAGAAATAATTGCCTCAGGGAATAGGTTTCAGTCCCAGCAGTGGTCCACTGTTCCCTGTGGAACAGCAGACAGGAATTCCTCCTGGATTAAAGTGGAGGTCTTGCCCTGAAACAATTAACAGTCCAGCGCTTATAAAATCAACTTGCAATTCCTGGACGGTAGGAAGTTGACTTACCTTTGACTTTTAATTGGCTTTAATTTCACTCCTGATTCCTCAACCAGAGGAAAAAAAAAGTCTCCCCTTCCAACCTACTTGATTACCTTGAACATATCCAAGTGCCCTGTTATAACTTCTTTAAAATAACTTCCGATGTTTTCCTTAACAAATATGAAGTTAACTGTAGATTTTTGCTTTGTGTCTCCTTCCTTTTCTAAATAAAGGAGGTACATTTTCAGTCCCACTTCCAGTCTGATGGGACTGAAGCAAAGGAGATTTGGAAAATTCAAACAATGCATGATTTATCTTCTGATGTGAGGGCTGAATAACCTACCCCTGCTCCTTTGAGTCAATAAAGCTGGAAATCTCAGCAATGCAGAAAGACCATTTGATTGGTGAAGTGTATCACAAAATGAACCCTCAGTAGGAGGAAGGAAGAAAATTGATAATGAAAAGAGAGTTAAGAAATAGTGGGAATTCAAAATAGCTACAAAATAGAAAGAAAATAAAGATTGAGATAAAACTTCCATGTTATGTTTGTGCATGAATGTATGTGGAAGGATAACAATTTTATTTTCTTTCATGAAAACAGATTACAATTTTTGATGCCGACTCCGAAGAACAACAGGACATTGACTTGGCAATATTAACTGCTCTCCTTAAAGGTAGTCTATTGCATATATATTAACAAGGAGGGAGGGGGAATCACGACAGGGTCTGAATGATGTGAGATTTAGGGTAGTGTCGGAAGAGAAGTCTGGCTAGACAATCTTGAATTTGGCATCATCTAGCTCTATCTTTTATAAAGTGGCGAGGTGAGTTTCTCACTGGGCAGTGACAAGTTTCCAATTAAAGGGAAGTAATAGCTTGTTAAATACCTTATTAACATCACAACACACCTCACGAATACTCAGCTTCCCATTTTACCAAAAGTGCAAAGCAGGTTAGATGTCAAAAAATCTTGACACGTAAATCAGAGTGGGGACTCAGTGACTTCAGCTTCCCACTTGCACTCAAAGACCTCCATGCCAGCCTCTGGGCACCAAAATCTCAGGGTGCACTCAATCCCACACAACCCACGTCCACAGACATTGTCATCTGACAGGTTCCATCCCCTTAGAAGCCTCAGGCACATCTCCAATCCACTTACAGGATGCTTCTGTACTTTGGTGCAGCACCTTTCGGGCTGCAGCAAGAACACTGTAGCTGCAAGGACACTGCAGGCTCAGAGACATGCAACCAGGTCATGAATTGGAGCAGGCTGCATCTTGAGGCTCTTCACTCAGTGTAATAAAACTCACTCACTCTGAGTCAAACTGAATGTTCACAGCATCCCTGCTTGCATCACCTTTACTTGCCTTTTTGTATTTGCTCCCTCAGCCAGAGATATCAGGCTCATCTTGCTGTTGTTTTGACTTGTCATTTAGCTCTGAAACAGAAGTTGGAAGCTGACCATGTTGTCAGCACGCATCAGTCATGTTAAGGGAGGGTTTCTGGCACACTTAGTCAAGGATAGCCTTTGATACCAGTCTAGATGCTTGGACATGGTTAGTCAAGCACCCATGGCAGTCAGAGTCAGAGTTCTCTTCACATAGGGGTGAGGAGTTGAATGTTTGAATGCTGACTGCCTGTCTTGACACTTTTTGCCCTATTTAGGACTGATTTCCTCCTGGAATGAGAGAGAGGCAGCGAGCAGGGAGATGAAAGCGAGTGGCACAGCTATTATTTTAGGCACGTGTGAGGAGGTATCCTGAGCGAATGACTAGGCAGCATTGAAGGCAATTTGCTGTGTTCAGGATTGGGGTGAGTGAGTGAAGGAAAATGGTGCAGGCAATAGTGAGAGCATTAATTTTGATGGGAGGTGGGCACAGTTGACAGATTGAGTGTGAGGTATTGGAAAGAAGATGGTGGCACCTACACTGACCGAGGTTGTTGACCTCCTTCTTGTAATGCTGTGTTTTGCTCTTCTACCAAGGGTGGTGATCAATCAGCAGGCTAGCATGGTCTGCTTTCATGACCTCCCCTGCTGTTCACAGGGGTGGTGTAAATCCCTTGTCTGCACTACCCTATCCATCAGGACCACCCGGCCCCTGCCCTCAAGGTGTGGCACTGATTCCTCCTGACTTCCATGTTCAGGGCAACTGTGCAGAGTATTACCGAGCTTGTCCAGGTGCTCAATGGTCTTTTCAAGATGACCCAGGCACAATAGGTGCCAATCTTCTGCCAGATATCAGCTGAGTGGTGAGTTGTTTTGGGAACTGCATGTGCTAAGATGGGAATAGAGTTAGGTATGAGAGACACTTTAGGAGTAAGTAGGCAGTTAAAGAGACCAGTTTGGTATGATACAATGAGAAATCTCGCCAGATCTTGTGGAGAGAATCCTTTCAGGAAGCCCAAAGCAACTTGTACTTAGCCAACAAAATGTAAGATTGCTTTCTTCATAGGAATCTAATTTCATTCTTTTTGTTTCCAAAGGTACCAGTACTTCTGCATCAGATCAGCTAAGTTTGGCTTTGGCATGGGACAGAGTAGACATTGCAAAGAAAAACATTTTGGTTTATGGACAACATTGGAAGGTACTCAATATTTTAATAATATAATCAAATATTGAGGTCCCCAAACATGGATGTGGGTCTTCAGCCAATTCAATTCACTTTATATTATATCAAGAGCCAGCTGAAGGCACTGGACACTAACCAAGGCTTGATAGTATTTTGGAATAGTACAGAAAATTTATGCTACAGAACTAACAGTACTTAGTTCTTTGTTGACAGTAGCAGGACAGGTTGACAAATGAGTGCATAAGCTGCTTTGGGTCCCTGAGCTTTATATAGAGAAGCAGAGAGTACAGAAGGAAAGAATTTATGTTGAATGTTTATAAAACACTGGGTCAATGTTAGCTCGTGATTTGAACCAACCATCAAAGTTGTTTCACTGACAGTTTAGAAAATTGTCCAATTATGTCCTGTACACAAAATGCAGGATAGATCCAATCCAGCCATGTCAGTCTACTCTTGATCATCATAAAAGTGATAGAAGGGGTCATCATCAGTATTATCAAATGGCACAAACCCCAAGATGTGAGCTGAGATTGTTTGCCCTTGACATCAAGGCAGCATTTAACCGAATGTGGTATCAAGGAGCTTTAGCAAAACTGTAATCAGTGGAACTCGGGGAAAACTCCCCAGTTGTTGGAAGACGGTTGCGGCTTGTGGGGGTCAGTCATCTCAGGCCTACGACATTGCTGCAGGAGTTTAAGTAAATCATTAATAATTATTAGGAAACTGCTGGATTGTCATGAAAAAACGATGTGGTTTACTAATGCCCTTCGAGGGAGGAAATCTGCCATCGTACTCCCTCTGGGCAACATGTGACTTCAAACACACAGCCACATAGTTGACTCATTGCATTCTGAATTGGCATAGCAAACCAATGAGTTTTATCAAACATGCACAGGATAAATTATAAATGTACCTACCTTGTGGGGAAGTGATGGCCTATAGTATTGTTGCTAGATCTAGTAATCCAAACACCTGTAATGTTCTGTGGACCCGGCTTTGAATCCCATCATGGGTGATAATGATTTGAAATAATTATGCAGGAGTTCCTCAGATTGGTGTCTTAGGCCCAATCATGTTAAGCTTCTTCATCAATGGCCTTCCCTCCATCTTGTTGGTGTTTGTTGATTATTGCAAATGTTCAGCACCATTCATGACCCCTCAGATACTAAAGCAGTCCATGCTCATATGCAGCAAGATCTGGTCAATTTTCAGCCTTCGGCTGATAAATGGCAAGTAACACTCACACCACACAAGCACCGTCTCTGACAAGTGAGAATCTACACCTTGCCCCTTGACATTGAGTGTCATTATCATAGCTGAATTTGCCACTGACAACATCCTGGGGGATTACTGTTGATCAGAAACTGAACTGGATTAGCCATATAATTACAGTGGCTACAAGAGTAGGTCAGAAGCTGGGATTTCTGTGGTGAGTAACTTGCTTCCTGAATCCTTGAAGTCTGCCCACCATCTACAAGGTACAAGTAAAGAGTATGATGGAGTTGTCCCTGCTTGCCTGGATGATGTAGCTCTAACAACACTCATGAAGCTTGACTCCATCCAGGTCAAAGTAGTCCACATGATTCATATCCTATCTAACACCTTCAGCATTCTCTGCCTTCATCATCGACACACAATGGCAGTAATGTGTACTACCTAAAAGATGCACTGCAGCAACTCACCAAGGTTTCTTAGATAGCAGCTTTCAATCCCATGACCTCTACCATGCAGAAGAACAAGAGTCGTAGATACATGGGAAGACTACCAGTTGTACATTCCAGTTCAAACTACATAACATCCCAAAACAGAACTGTATTGCCATTCCCTTACTGTCACTGGATCAAAATCATTGCACTCTCTACCAGCAATATGGGTACACCTGCACTGCATGAACTGCAGTGGTTCAAGAAGGCAGTTCATCACCACGTTCTCAAGAACAGTTAGGCGTGGACTGTAAATGTTGGTCTAGTCAGTGACGCCCACGACCTGTACAGACAGCTGGCATTTCATATAGCACAATACCAACTACATAAGGCTCAAATCTCTATTATGCCTGAGGAAGACTTGGTATGGGGCCGTCTTGTGGGTCCTGATCTCTAAGCATGAGATCTGAGTTCGAGTCCTGCTCTGGGACTTGATGGCCAAGGGATGAACTGATTGACTGTCAGCCTACAAATCATTCCAATATGCCTATGACATGCAATCAGAATGGAATGCCTCTGATAAGCCAGAACCAGCGGTTGTGCAATAGTCACATTTATATAATCCATGTGCACATTCCTGTCATGGTTTGAACTCTGTGCCAAACATCCTCTTTGCTTTTGGTGACTTCCCGAAGGACAATTGAGGCCTTGCTTCTCGCCCCAAGTACTGAGTCACTGCAGATGTGATTTGGCAACTCAAATTATTGAGAGTGCTACCTGGAGAGGAAAATATAGTTTTATTATTAGACAATTTAGTTCACAATCCATCTGCACTCTGAAATTTGGCCCTTTGTTATAATACTGGCAGAAGCCTTGGGATAATGGCTGATTTGGTTGGATAAGTAACTGCAGGTGAAATATTTGTTGAACTAAGGGCCAGAGAATCAATGGGATTAATTGGATAGTCTTTTCAAACACAGGCAGATATACACTGTTAAAATCGCTAAGCCTTATTAGGTTCCATGACTTTATGATAATCTGGGTACTGAGAAATAGCTGGTTGCATTGTTTTTGGTGCCATCATTCAAATGTTAAACCAAGGCCTTATCTCCTCCTCAGGTAGGCATCTAAGGTGCTAAGCACTTTGAAAAGAAATGGAATTGTCCTGGAACCCTTCTTCCGAAGCCCATGTTACCAATAGCATATCAACTAGTGATTCACCTAATGATAAGACTGTATGTATAAATAGTACTGCATTTTCCTCCCCAATATCAGTGACTGTAATTCAGCAATAGGTCATTACTTATGAAATGTTTCTAGAGTGTCTTCAAAATGTTATACTATTCGTAAAGGTATATAATATTGGAAAGAATGTGTAACATTTATACAGCACTAAGAAAGAAAGGAATATGAGTGGGCCATTCAGGCTATTGACCCTGCTTCACCATTTAACAAAGACATAGCTGATTCAACCCTTAAATGCTTTTTACGAACATTATCCCCGTTACTTTTTAGTCTTATTGATGATCAAAACGTTTTTCAAAATATACTTGAAGACTGAGCTTCTAGAGCCCTCTGGGGTAGAGATATTCGAGGTTCTTGTTATAAATATTGCTTGACCACTTAAAGGAAAACACTGCAAGTTTAACATTCCTATTCAAATTAGCACACCTGTGAATTCTAAAATTACTTATTTTCTGTACAAAACTCTCAATGGTAAGAAAATGTCTTGATATAGAGTTCCCTGAGTACAGCCTGTACTATGCTAATTGCCCAACTCCCAGTCTTTGTGGAAGTCTACAACATTGAGGCAAAAATCATATCGTGGATCAGTGGTTTAGTTATCGCCAAGGTCATACTTACATAATGAGTACAGTGTAGAATAATTCAGAACAGTCAGTGTGTACAAATAGCAACATTTTCTTTCAAAGGAAAACTTTTATTGTGTTCATTGACTTCTGCACAGAAAAGCTCTCTGAGGACTCTGCAAACAGTGGTTGGTGATTTCAGCTAAGCTGTGTGAAATGTTTTCCTTTCCATCCTGTCATATGAGAGGGGCCATTAACTACTTAACTGGTTAACCTTTATTCTTCAATTTATATTGTAAAAATAAAAAGATTTACAATTATAGGGTTCCTGAAACTACAGCGTTCAAATCTGTTCTACGTTATTTTCTCCTCCTGAACAGAAAGCACTGTTTGGATAGATTCTGGGTGGATAGATTTCTACAAGTTCCAAAACACCTTTTTCAAGTATATCTATTTGTCTATTATTAATGCACAATGGAGCGGAGTACGCCTCTAATCAGCCTCAATGCTTCAAACCCTATCCACGTTTGACAGCAAAGGCACTTACATGGAGGGGAGGTTGGCTGTGATACCTGCAAAGAGATTTCATGTGCTCCTCAGGGTTCCACAAGGATTTTGCAGACTGTGATCAGTTGCTTCCTGATGCTTCTCTCATCCTCAGTACTACCTGCTTGTAGACTTGCTTGATCTCCGGGCTGGCCCAGAGTCTGTGAGCTACTTAAGAAACAAAGATTGCAGAGGTCTGACCCTCAAAATGGCTTTGGCATCTTGTTGCAGGAACAGGTAAGTATTCTGTACAGTATCCCAACCCCTTTCCATTGCTGGATCTTGAGTTGGAGATTGTGTTTGGGAACAATTCTGCTGCCCCGATGGCCCGCCTCACCTCATGGATGTCCAGACTTCAGCTGCTGGATCTGTTTGAAGTCTATCCCATTCAGCACGGTCGTAATACCACACAATGCAATACAGGATATCCTCAATGTGCAAGGCTAGGGGGCATGGGTGCAGGATGGGGATGGCGTGGGAATGGTCAGTTGTAATCAGCAAAAAGTTTCCTTACCGATGTTTAACCTGAAGCCATGAGACTTCATGGGGTCTGGAGTCAATATTAAAGACTTCAGAGACAGCTGCCTCTTGACTGTGTGCCACTGTATCACCCATCTTTGTTGAATTTGACCTGCAGCTGGGACAGGACATACCCAGAGTTGGTGATGGTGTTACCTATGGTACTGTTTGTCAGGTACAGTTCAGGAAGTATCAGTCTGTTGCTTGACTAATCTGTGAGATAGCTCTCCTAATTCTGGTATTGGCCCCTGACTTTGCAGGACCAAAAGGGCTGAGTTTGCTGTTGTTTCTGATGCCAGTTTGTCCACTTTTATTCCTTTGAGAGATTTTAGGTAATTTAATCCAACTGAATGGCTTGCTAGGCCATTGCAGAAGATAGTTAAGAGTCAACCACATTTCTGCAGATCTAGAGTTACATGTAGGTCAGACCAGGTGAGGATGAACATTTACTTTATTAAGGGAAGTATAAGACAATAGTTAATTAGATGGGTTTTTTTATGACATGGTTTTATGGTCATCATTAACGTTTTAATTCCCGCATCTGCCTTGGTGGGATTTGAACCCAGATCGCCAGAGTATTAGATAGGTTTATGGATTATCAGGCTAGTGACAATATTCCTCCAATAAAGCATATTTTTTATGCATTTGTGTTTAAGCCATGCGATAGATTTACTTTGATTAGACTGCTGACGATTTCAATTGAAATCCATTCAAGTGCAGTTCATTAGTATTAATAGTGAGAAATTGGATTCTGAAAATATGTTTTATTTGATTATACTGTAGGTGGGAGCCTTGGAACAGGCCATGCTTGATGCTCTGGTAATGGATCGCGTGGATTTTGTGAAACTGCTGATTGAGAATGGTGTGAGCATGCATCGCTTTCTCACCATCTCCAGACTCGAGGAACTCTACAACACGGTCTGCATATCATTTAGCTACTTTTAATCCAAGTTTACATGCTATCAATAACATTGATTTGCATAGCAGTGCCACAGCACAACGTTAATAGGCTGCTATACACATATGGCTGGCCCAGGTAAATGCTTTGCATGTAGATTGCTCAAGACAACTCACAAGTCTTGAAATAAGAATGGATATTTGATAAACTATCCAATTCAGTGGTTCCCACTATTTCACCTTCTCCCAGCTAACGCTATTGGAATTAATAAATTTGTAAAAAGTATTTTTCAATCCTCCTTCACCTGATTTTTTTTTTCTTTTTTCTTCTCCAGTTATGCATTTTGCATTTTTACCTCCGCCCGCTCCTATTTCTGCAGAAGTTTGACTTTTCACCTCTCTCACTTCTGTCTACCTCATACCCTTTCTTCCTTTTCACTCTCCATTTCGACTTTCCATTTTTCTCTTTAAACCTTTCCTAAATTGCTGATCAATAGTTTGCTTTTGCCCTCCTCAGAACTGAGGGAAGTTCAGAAAGCTGGAAGCATTCCTCAGTCAACCAGAGAGAAGGACTTCACAACAGAAATCCCGAGAAGCAGATAATTGGCAAATTTGACCGACAGCATATTGGTCAGGCTTGGAAATGTAAACTAAAAACAGAAAATGCTCAAGCAACATCCATGCAGAAAGAATAAAAAAAAGCACTTATCAAGCCAAGTCTTTGCATGAACTGTGGCCATGCCTGAAACAGATTCGTAAACTTGAGGTGAAATCTTACAGGGGTTTGTGGGACATAGGCAATCATGGGGTATGTGGCAGAATTTAGACAAGACTCACTGAGGCCTATCTCAATGTTTGGAGTATCTCCATTTTTTTACACTTTTCAGCAAGCAGTGTGGTGAGTTTCTCACTGCGCACCAGTGAGTTGCCAAATAATGATGGTTATTGCATTTAATATCTTTTTGACAGCTCAGGTCACCTCATCAGTTTTCAGCTTCTTCTGTTGCCAAACACACAAAGCAACCTAGATGTCAAGAAAATGTGACTTGGAAATCAGAGCTAGTTCAGTTCATGCTTTCTACGAATGACCTCCATGTTGGATGTCTACAGAAATTGGCATGTGTTATTTGCTAGTTTCAAAGAAGCTTCATGACATTACTCTGATTCATTTTGAGGACACTTTTGCACTTCAGACTGTCCCAGCAACTATCATTGTATTGCAGCTGCTGCTGGGACACTGCACAACCAAAGACATGCACTGTGAACTGGACCAGGCTATATCTTCGGGCTTTGTGCTTTGTGCTATAGCATACATACGTTCTAAACATACCTGGAAGCTCAGAGCATCCCTGCCTTATATTGCCTTGCCTTGGCTTTTTGTCCTTTACCCCTTCAATCAGAAAAGCAAGGCCTATATTGCTGAGTTGCCTTTTTGTTGAGGACAGACACCAAACCAGTAGCTTATCATGGTTGTTAGCAGACGTTAGTTAGGCTAAGGGGCCATTCAGTGGGTGCTGGCATAGAGAGCTAATGGCAACCTCCACTATCAGTCCAGGAACTTGGAAGAGCCATTATGTCAGCTACTTGGGGTAGTCAGATTCAGGGTGCTGTCCACATAGACCCCATCCACCAGGATCTCCAGGTTTTTGCTCACATGGCAGGGCACTAATTTCTTCAAGTCCCATGGTCAGAACAAATGTGAGGAACCATGCAGGACATCTCTAAACTGATGATGCTTGTCCCGGTGTGGCTCATGTGCAAAGAATGGCTGTGGATTCCGGGATATCCACTGAATGGTGAACTGTTCTAGGAAGGGTGCATGGTCAGGTGGGATCAGAATTGGACATGAGGAATGCCATGGCACAAAATAATTTTTAATGAGGCAATTTTGGTAGGTTAGAGAGAGTTATCCCTCGAGTCCATGTGGCAAAAATCCTTCCAAAAAATTCAGTACAACTTGAACTTAGCCAAAAAAATGTAAGATTCAGCTGTTGGTGTTGAATTTGACCTCATAGCAAGCTTCTGATCACACATTTGCCCATCGTTAAGGTGACCTATGTCCCTTCAGTGTGGTTGTCTGGCTCACTTCCATCTGGTAGTGAAGTCCCCATCCATTGTTTTGTCATCTCCGCACTTGATTTTCCAATGCACTCCCATCCAGCCTTCCATGTTCTATCCATCAAAAACTTGAAGTCATCCAAATCTCTGCTGTTCACATTCTAAATCCTGTTCTTTTTGGCTAAGCAAAGGCTCAATTTAAAATTTCAATCCTTGGTTTCAAATATCACCTCTCTCTATGTCTGGAATCTCCTCCAGCCCCATAGCCTTCTGACATATCTGCACTCATCTGAATCTCATATGTTAAGCTCCCCTTCTTCAGCACTCTGGCATTAGTGGCCATGTCTTCAACTACTACATCCTAAGCTCAGGGAAAGTTCTCTAAATCTCCCTATCTTCCTTTTCTGCTTGAAGACATTCTTTAAATTGACTTCTTTGACATGAGCTTGGGTAACCTGACTGAATATATTCAAATATTACTTTATAACACTTCTGTGACTCACCTTGGAATGTTTCAATACAAAGGTGCTACATGAAAACAAGTTATGGTTTTGTTGACAAATTAATCCCAGTTTATGATTCTATCTTTTCAGAAATTTCAAGAGTAGGAATCATTTGCTGAGCAAGCTGTCCTGCCTCCAATTTATCAAGTTCATTTTTGGATGTGTGACAATTCTGTCAAGCCCACATTTATTTCAATTTCACAGCTTCTCTGATAATGTAGTGATGCATCTTCTTTTAACACGCTTTATTGCTCATGGTGAGGCTGCCCAAGCAATGCTGTTAAGCAAGGAATGCTATGAATTTTACCTAGCGACATTGAAAGAATGGCAATATGGGCTAAACTTAATGTCGGCTGGTAATCAGTGTAAAAGGAAACATGGTGGAGTATAAAGCGGGCTGTCAATTCACTGCAGCACATTTTGTACCCAACATAAGAGGAGTTTCACCTCCTCTGTGTCCAAATTGGAATGTTATATGACTTGAAGTTGGTGATGTTCCGTTATCTTACTGCTCTAGCTTTGGTGATTGAGGTTACAGAGCTGGGAGATATAATCCTAATAAGTTTGGCAAGTTGCTTCAGTGCATCTTCAGTGCATCATGACAAGCAACATGAATTCGACTGGGACAACACTACTATTATAGGACAAGCCAAACAGAGAACAGCCAGGAAATTCCTAGAGGCATGGCACTCATCCACAGATTCAATCAATAAGCACATCGATCTGGACCCAATATACCGACCACTGCAGCGGACAGCTGGAACTGACAACCGGGAGCGGCAGATTCAAACCACTACAAATGCCGGAGGAAAGATCACAGAAGTGCTTCACAGGAGGCTCCCAAGCACTGAGGATGGCACCTAGACAGGGGACGAAATGTCTGCAACACAAATTCCCAGCTCGGCAAACAGAACCACAACAACGAGCGCCCGAGATACAAATCTTCTCCCAAACTTTGTGCATCTTAAAGACTCATCTGTATGAAAACCACAAACTGCCAAAAAGGAGCTGGTCACTGACACCAGTGGCAGTTGTGATGATCAGGTGAACTGGTCAGGTCTGAGTGGTGTACGGCTGTTGTTGTGCCTATACATATCCAGGTCAATGTGTGAGTTCTGTCATCTGCCTGAATTGACCCTAGCAGATGAGGGTGAAAGATAAATATCTGGACCATGCTGAGATGAATGTTAGTCTTTAATAGTATTTTTATCTGCACTTTGATTGAAAATGTTTTGACTTATCAAATCAATGATTCCCTCAACAGAAACAAGGTCCAACTAATCTTTTGTTGCACCATCTGGTTCGAGACATGAAACAGGTAAAAATGACTGACAGCATAAGCAGTGTTATTAAGTGTCTTTATGAGAGAGACCAGCACTACCACCATCACCACCACTACCACCACCACCACCAAGAAAGGCACCCAGATCAACTGCCAGTCAGGCATATGAAATGGTCACCTGGTGGGCTTCTCAATCAGTCACTTTCTGGGATAGTGATGCTTCATCTTGCCTGAAGCTGTCAGCTAATCAGAGGCCAGTAGCCTTTGTGAGCAGCAGCACTGTTTCAGAGGGTGAGGCTGTTGGCTGCACGGCAGCACTGAATACCAGGGGAATGGGAAAATTGGGTACGTTTTGTCGAGGAGGGAATTACAGAGTTTTGTCGTGAAAAGAGAGGGCACTTCGAGGTAAGGGTTGGGTGGTGGCTATCAGATGCCACCCCTTGTCCTACCAACTGTGCTTCCAATCACTTCTAGATTGGGGTAAATCGAGGTCCCTCTATTGAGAAAGTTGCTATTTTTCTTGTCAATTGAGGGAACAATGAATTGAGCTAGTGATGGGATGAAGCTCTTAAGTGGTTGTTAATTGACCACTTAAAGGCTTTAATTGGGGCAAGTCAAGAAGGTTGGAACATGGGTCTTCTTACTCAGAACTTAATTCCTGAAGTGGTGGGAAGGGGAGTGAGTATCTCCCACATGATCATTTGCCCATCCCATTAACCTCTCTGCCACTTCTTGGGAGGGAGAGATCACATTGTTAATCTGTAAATCATTGCTGGACTGGTTTTCAATTCTACAGAATTGTACGACTCAGGGAAGGATGACATAATTATAATTTCCTTTCGACATATAATGCCTATCAGCAAATCTTGTACTCAAGCTAGTGTTTTCCTCTAATAATTTCCTTCCTTCCTTCTTTATTGAGAGACAACAAGTTCCATGTAACCATAACAGCATAGCAACAGAAGCAAGTTATGGTCATTCTGCTCTAACACGTGTTTCATTAATGCGAATTAGCTGTAACAGGATTGACGAATTGTGGACACTGTTTCTAAAGCACAAACTTTCAAAATATGTGTTGGCTGTAACAAACTTTAATCATTGATTCTAAAGCAATTTTTCTATAATGTGGGGGTGCATAAGAACACAACCATTGCATTATAGAAGAACCACCTATACTCAGCTTCTTGGGCCTGATATTCTGTGGCTAGCTCTAAACCAATTTTCTTTCCAGAATTTCCCACCAGAAGATAGTTTCTCTCCAACTAAATTGGGAACCTTGGTTAGTGGGTAGTGTGTGGAGCTATCTCACACTGTGCCAACATTGTTTTTTGCAATTCTTTTCAATTGAAAACTCTTGCAATCTGTTTTGTTTATCTAGCTAATTTACTGTCTCATCCATTTTTTTATCCCTTCACCAATTTTGCTGATGCTTTGCTGTTTTTTAAAATCTTCATAATTCTCACACTTTTGATTCTTTTTGGCGATATAATAAACTTTTTAACATCCAAAACCATCTTTAATTTCAAATTTTCACTATGGTTATAGTACTTCACTAATAGAGCTTTTAGACCGTTTGAAATGGAAAAAACTTTGTGAATCAAGGACTGAATCTTCAAATGTTTCCTATTACGAGGACACAATTGTAGTATCACTGGATGAGTAATCCAGAGGCTCAGGCTGAAGCTCTGAGCACTTGTCTTTAGTGCCATAACAGGAGATGGACTTTAAAATCAATGAATGAGTCTGGAATTATAAAGCTAGATTCAGTAATGGTCACAAGGACATTAATGCTGATTCTTGGGAAAAAAAATCATCTGGTTCAGTAATGTCCCTTCGGGAAGGAAATCTAATGTGAGTTTGGACCCACAGCAATTGCATTGACTTTTAACTGCTCTCTGAAACTGCCTGGCAATTAACACAGGAGAAAGTGAGGACTGCAGATGCGGGAGCTCAGAGTTGCGAGTGTTGTGCTGGAAAAGCACAGTGGGTCAGGCACCTGACAAAGGGCTTATGCCCAAAACATTGATTCTCCTGCTCCTTGGATGCTGCCTGACCTGCTGTGCTTTTCCAGTACTACTCTCTGACAAGTAATTTAGTTCAAGAGCATTTCAGGATGAGCCACAAGTGCTGGCCTTGCCAATGATGCTGACACCTCATGAAAGAATGAAAACAAAACTCTTAATTTAGTTTATCCACTGACTAGAGCAAACATTTTTCACATGAGCATAATTTGCCTTAAATTTTAGGACTCAAGTTTCAAACTTAACTGAGGCAATCTCACACTCAATATAAAATGCTCACTCTTCCACATAGGCTCATTGCACAATTATACATTCAAAAAAATTCCTGACAGACTTTGTAGTACAGAACTTGAATATTGCTGAAAAGAGAGGAATATTGTGGAAGATTTTGGTCTCCTATTGAAAAGGACAAGATGCAATCATACCAAATTCCAAATTATCACAACATTTGATTGGTTCACAGGTCAACTCTGGTTGGCCAAAGAGTTGCTATGGAAAACTCAGTGGGGAGCTGTAGGCTCAGCATGCTTCCACATAACTTATGTATGGGGTTTGAACATAGTTTTTGCTTGAATAATTATTAAAAAGTTAAACTAGAACTTAAACTGAAATAAGTCCCATCAGTAAGAAATGACAGGAATGAGGAGAACTTTTCAGCACAAATAAAATTATATGTATTATATTGAGAATTCTGATGCAAACTTCTGTTCCTAGAGCAACCTTCCTCCTGGCTACAAAGTCACTTTGATTGACATTGGATTGGTGATGGAATACCTGGTAGGAGGTGCTTACAGAAGCCTCTATACACGGAAATCCTTCAGACTCCTATATAATAGCCTCTACAGACAACACAAGGTAAGGACCAATTAGATGCTCTCATGTTTGGTGGGCATAGTCTCATTATGTTTTGGTTGAGTCCCATTGGATCATTAAATGCCATGGAGCTAATATTATTCTAAATATTGGGCCAGGTATTTAGATAGTCAGGGAGTCAGAGTCGCAGTACTTGCACATCAGGACCAAGTAAAATCCCCATGAAGCAGACTCTGTGGGAATTGCCTTGAAAATTAACATTTTTGGTGGAATAGTCTGTAAAGAATTCTTAACGTTGGAAATTTTGGAGAGTGCTGACTTGCTTAATCTTTACAGTTAACCTGGAAATGTTACAGAATCAAAACACTCCTCTAATTCCTGAGTAACTATTATACTGATGCCCAGCTCACCACTGACCTCTGAACTATGCCACCCTGACATCACCTCACCCCAGATCCCCACTTCAGTCTGTCTCTGCCTCTGATCTGATTGGATTTGACCTTGCCTGACCCAACAATCACTTCCCTGACCCCAAATCTGCAGTCCAGATCTGACATCCATCAGTCACTGGCTTGAGCCTTCCTGAATAGCTTCACCCATCTACCAACTGGATGTGACGTCACCCCACCACCCTGCCAGACCCCCAAACTTACCATGGTCAGACCCAACCCCACTTGGATCTGAGACAACAATGTCTCCAGTGTGATCCCTTTGCTTCCTGAGCCAAACTCCATGCGCTTCTCCCCACCTCAATCTGACTCACCTACACTCCAGCTCAACATCCCTCCCAGACTCAACCCTGATGGAGACCCTGTCCTGGTACAGCCTGACCTCCCTTCCCTGATCTGACCCCAGCCCGACCCTGGTCAACCCTAAGCCCTCATTCACTTACCCGGCACACTACCACTCTACTGGCCTGGCACTCGACCTCACCATACTGGCACCTACATCTTCACCCATGAGGCACTCTACCGCATAGCACTCTAAACCCTCAGTGTGACCCTAATCCCATGCTTGCCTTACAGTACAAACACTTTCACAGGAGCTGTCAAAATGGCTGGCTGTGTTACTGGGCATTTAAATCACAAAGCACTGATTGCTGCAAAAAGGGACGTGGTTTCTATGAAGACTTTCTTCAATGCTCCTGCGCCAGGAATCTCCAGTGTAGGAGTGGATCATTAACAATCTGATTAGCATTGGAAATAAGATTTCTAAATCAGAGAAGCTAATCTTGTAATGGGTACTCCTGAAATTATAATTCATTGATGTTTGAAGTAACTATTTCCTCCCACTTTTTTGCGAGCACGAGGCTGGATGTTTGAGTGCAGATGGTTTTGACATGTGCAGTCAAGTATTTAAGTTTGGCAAAACACTTAGTGCCTTTGCCTCTGGGTCAATGGGTTATGAAGATTAGTCATGCAGCCAGGTTTGAATGTATGAACTGAGCTGACAATCCACTTGACAGCAATGACAATGCTGTTGGTAGATGTTAAACTGACCTGCCTGTTTCAGGAGGTGCACATGAATTGATGTTGATACTCAAATTAGAGCAGTTCTTTTGATGTTCTGGCAAATATTTCTCCCTCAATCGGTGCAAGAAGGAAAAGCCGATTAACTTGTCATTCATCTAATGCCGTTTATAGGATATTGTTGGTTTCAAATGTTGCTGTATTTCCCAATACCACTGTCACTGTACTTAAAAAAACTGACTCATTGCTCGAAGCACATTGAGTCGTTTCAACCAATAAATTAGCATCAAAGGATCCCTATGGTGTGGGAACAGGCTGTTTAGCCCACCAAGTCAGCACAGACTGTCTGAAGAGCATCCAACTCAAACACAGCCCACCACCCTATCCCTGTAAGCGTGCATTTAGCAGGTCCACCTAACATCTTTGGACTGTGGAAGGAAACCGGAGCACCTGGTAGAAACCCATGCAGACATGGGGAGAACAGGCACACTCCACACAGACAGTCACCCAAGGCTGGCATCGAACCTGAGTCTCTGGTGCTGTAAGGCAGCATGGATAACCATTGAGCCACTGTGCCAACTATGTGGCAAGTTATGAAACAAATTCAAATTTAATTATTCATAATCATATTTGAGTATTATTGCTACAATAATTTGTCAGGTTAGCATTCTAGGAAATCATCCATGTAACTAATTGCTTAATAGGAAATGTATATCTCAATAAGCAGATATTTCTTCCAGTTTAAAGTTCCCTATTCTTCCTCACTGAGACTGACAGCTTGAATAAGCCCACTAACATCTCTTAGTTTACTCCAGTTTTGAGTAGCAGTTTTGTGTTAGAAGCTGTAAGGTTGATATTGAGGTCTGATTGACTATGCTATATCCCTATATACCAAGACAGCATTTGGCCCTACTATTATTGAATTGGCTTTCCTTATGTTAGTTAGAAATTTCTTCGATGACACACTGTGAGATATCTACACACACACACACTCTCACTCTCTCTCACACACACACTCACTTACTCACAATCTCTCTCTCTCTCTTACACAGTAAAGGTGTACACCAAACTGTACAAAGAACAGTGTTAGCAACTTACAGTCGAGGAGGTAGGGTTTTAATATTAGACGAAAGTGAGGATTGCAGGTGCTGGAGATTAGAGTCGAGAGTGTGGTGCTGGAAATGCACAGCAGGTCAGGCAGCATCCGAAGAGCAGGAAAATCGATGTTTCGGAGAGGAGCCCTTCATCAGGAATTAATATTAACCTATCATATTACAGATAGATGTATAATAGATAAAACTAATTGATTCTCAAAAACATTATTAGTATAATTGTAGATATATTGTATATACATGTAGCTAAGAAAAAAATCTTTTCCACAGCGAGTTAGACGTCATGCTGTCACCAGTCTCACTCAAAGCTGGAGCAACCATTCCTTGAATCAGAACAGAGAAACAGCTGCCAGAGTACAAAGTGATGAACAGAGGCTTCACTCTCAGTTCATTAGAACAGCTCAGCCATACAAACGCAAGGTAAACCGTTCCATTTCCTCATTATTAGTGTTAAACTTTTACATTTACTTTGCAATATGACATGAAGTAGGATGATGATAAAGTTACGAATCAGACTAAGTTTTCCTCAATCCTGAATAGCAATGTGTTAACCAAGTCTGTCAAATTTAGATGGTTGAGAACACATAACCTATTTATTTCCTTACATTATCAAACTTCTATGAAATATATAATGGAATGGGAACAATACTGCCAAAATAAGTAATACTTTACTTCATTAAGCTTCACAATGAAAAAGATTTTTAAATTAAATTGAGATTGTGTTTTAGGTGCATACATTGTAATACTTACTAAAACTATAAATTGTAGAGATGATCATTATCAATTCAGCCCATTGTAGCAAGTTTGTACAGCTACAGTTAGCTAATAATACTGTAATTTTTTTAAGTTCAATTTACAGCCCATGTTTCTCAACACAGTATATCGTATTATTACTTTCCACCACTGGACGTAACTGACTTTTTGTTCAATAGAGCAAACTAAGTTAAAGAAACTGAATGATAGAACACTTTTCTCCATATTGATTTCTTGAGTTTATGTAAAATTGCACCCTTGGATTTATGTTGATTAAACATAGAAGATCTGTATGCAACTTTAATTTGATAACTGTCATCTGAGTGCTGGGGAAAGAACTGGAAATATGTAGTTGAGAAACAATGAAGTTCAAAATTTAGTCACAAAGTTATGTATTTGGAAAGGTCAACTTTTTGAAGCAAGTTGAGACCGTTTTGGTTAAGAAATCCTTTATATTTGAGAGGGTTTCCGACACTCGTTTACAATTTGTGGGCTCTTACTCAGTTTTGAAGAAGTTTTGAAGAAGAGTCACTGGAGCCAAAACAGTAACTCTGATTTTTCTCCACAGATACTGCCAGACTTAGAACATGGAACATTATAGTGCAGTACAGGCCCTACGGCCCTGGATGTTGCGCCCACCTGTAAACCAATCTGAAGCCCATCTAACCTATACTATTCCATTATCATCCATTGTTTTCCAGCAATTTCTGTTTTTGTTTTCGATTTCCAGCATCTGCAGTCCTTTTGTTTTATTTTGACAAGGAAAAAATTAATTTGCAAACAAGAGCTGGAACACTTTTTCGCCCTCACTCTGTGCCTTATCATCTTTTAAGAGAAGTGCCCAGTGATAAAGCAACTTGGGAAAGTAATCATTCATTGAGAACTAAAGGTTATTCAAATCTTATCACTGATAAGAAACTAAGACAATGCTGTGGACTCAAGCTTCACTCTTGCAACTAAAGGACTTAAACTGCATTTACTTTTATCTTCCTTTTTGTACCAGACCCGTCCTCCTGTGTTTTTGTGTGTTTAATGTCACATTTTATGCCGTTTTAAAGATTGCAAGTTATAAAACTTCTTTCTTTCACTCAAACAAACCTTGATAATTGCTTAATTTATAGTAAGCTAAGTTTTAATTGAGGTGTTATAGCTGCTTTCTATTTGTGACAGATGGAAAACGGGCTTTAAAGTGATTGGAGATAGCTGATCCCCTGCTCCTTTGATTGTATTATGTTCCCTCCTATCCTAACATGACTGGCAGGATGCAATGTCTTTGCTACTTTTTAATCACTTTAAAGTGATTGGAGATAGCTGATCCCCTGCTCCTTTGATTGTATTATGTTCCCTCCTATCCTAACATGACTGGCAGGATGCAATGTCTTTGCTACTTTTTAATCACTTTAAATTGTAATGTTTTTCACAGGAAAAATCATCTTCAAACAATAAGTCAAAAAGGAACCAAAAAAACGGTTTGAGTTATACAGTGGAGCACGATTCTGCAGGTTTTATTTATCCCTACAATGACCTGTTAGTGTGGGCTGTGTTGATGAAACGTCAGAGGATGGCCATGTTCTTCTGGCAGCATGGAGAAGAAGCCATGGCTAAGGCAGTTGTGGCGTGCAAACTGTACAGGGCAATGGCTCATGAGGCAAAGCAGAGCAACATGATGGATGACATCTCAGAACAGCTAAAACAGTATTCCATGTAGGATTGATCACTATTCACTTTTCTCTTAAGAAACAGCAATGTGTTGAAATGGCTAAGAATAAAACTTAAGTAGATCTCAAAGCAAGTTAGATTATTCTATATGCTGTCTGAAAACTGTTGACCAAAAAAAAAAGAAATAGTGGCAGGTGTGGACATTTAGCCCCTCAAGCTTGCTCTACCATTCAGTTAGATCATGAAAGATTAGATTGTCATCTTAACTACTTTCCTGGTTGCTTTCCCCACCCTATAACCCTTAAAACAGCTTTTGAGTGATCAATAACTCAATGTCCACTGCTTTCTGTGAGAGAGAATTTCAAAGACTAATGATCCTCTGAGAGAAGAAAGCCCTCCTCATCTTAATCTGAAATAGAACATAGAACATAGAACATAGAACAATACAGCACAGAACAGGCCCTTCGGCCCACGATGTTGTGCCGAACATTTATCCTAGCTTAAGCACCCATCCATGTACCTATCCAATTGCCGCTTAAAGGTCACCAATGATTCTGACTCT
>NC_057711.1:75600637-75652382 GCF_004010195.1 Chiloscyllium plagiosum | reverse complement strand
TCTGTCTATCACCCTCTCAGCCTCTCGAATAATCCTCAGTTCATCCAACTGCAGTTCCAGTTCCCTAACTCGTTCTGTGAGGAGCAGGATCTGACTACATTTCCTGCAGATGAAGTCGGCAGGAGTATCGGTGGTCACCCCTACCTCGAACATCCTGCAGGAGGAACATTCCACTGCCTGCGCTGCCATTACTCTACACCTCGTCTCTGAAAACAGGAACACTGAGTAGCTTACCTGTGGACTTTAAAATTAGGTTAGAGGAGGAGGATGGGAGGGAGGCCCTACTATGTAGCGCCTGGGGTCTAGAACATACCCACTCAAATATCAGTCACTTACCTTCCCGACCAGCTCTGCGCTCCAACCTCACTTCCGCCCAGCTCGCGCCGCTCTCTGCTAATGAATGTGCATTATTCTGAAACAATGTCTGCTCATTCTATATTCCCTCAGAAGCTGCAACAGCCTCTCTGAATCTACAAGCCCCTCAGAATCTTATATATTTCAATAAGGTTGCCTCTTATTTTTCTTCATTCTATTGAATGTAAGCCCAAACTCCACTCCTTTCCTCAAATGACAACCTCTTCATCTCATCAATTGATCTAGTGAACCTTTACTAAACTCCTTCTAATGAAAATCTAGCCCTCCTTCAGGAGGACAAAATTTCACACTGTATTCTATTATTATTGGGTTTTCTTCCATGCTCACTTTCTGTCATTCATGTACAAGATGCACGAATCTTTCTGAATTACAGCATTCTGCACTCTCTCCGTTTATATAATTAGCTTCTCTATTCTTATCAGACTGAATAACTTCACAGTTTCCGACATGAAAGTCTATCTGTCACATTTTGTCCCATTCACACAACATATCTGTATCCCTTCCTTTGGCTACATTTTAATGTTTATGCAGCATTGGGCCTGTTCACTGGCTGGAGAGTTAGTAGCAACAACCGTGCAAGCATTGCACACACTTGGCCTGATTTATTGTAGTACTGATTCAGCTGAAGTGTTACAATGTGTCACCTTAAATGTATTTCGATTGTGCATGGCACATAACTTAATGAAATAAATAAAGGTCAAAGTGTAGTGTACTTCTTTCCTTGTTTGTAGCCCCCCCCCATCTCATTCCAAGAAATAAAAGGGAAAATTAAATGGTTTAAGGCTTTCTCGATATACATTTACATGTATTTATATTGGTATTTCGATCTAGTTTGAAGTACCTTAGAAAATTAGGCACTTACCGTGTTGCCATTTTCCTGGCACGTTGTATGATATGTAGACCATGTGTGCTGCTAGTTGAACACAGACATGAGCATGATGAGAACATTAAGTAGCCACTTGAAGCCCTTAAAGGATACTGCCCTTCTGGGGAAGAATCAGATTCCACTCATTGTATTCTCCTCACATCCTGCTTTTCTACTGATCTTATATATCACCAAATTTGGCTACAACGCAAGCGGTTCCTCAACCAAGAGATTAATATAGATCAAGAACAATGTAAGGTCCCAGCACTAATTTCTTCCATTTTCCATGAAATATGCGTCCTCACAAGAAATAATTTTCCTTCACTTTGAATGTTCACTGTTAAGTGGCTTTCAAATTAAACAAGATGTTATTAAATAGAGCACATGAAATAAAAGTTGCAATAGGCCATTTGGCATATTGAGCCTTGCCTGTCAATAACAAGATCACAGTTGAATTTTTTTTCACCTCAACCTTATCTTTCTTCACTATCTCTAAATGTATTATTATCCTTAATCCATTTATATTTTTCTTACTCCGTACTCAATATTGAGCACCTAAAGTTCTCTGGCGTTGAGAATTCCAAAGATTCATAATTTCAGACTGTCTCCTTGTCAAATTGCTAGTTGAAACATTTAAATAATAAAACCCATGTCTTGCCTTTAGTAGTACAGGCTTCAAGTCAAATATGAACATCTGTTTTCATTAGATTTCAGGGATCTATGTATGTCTGACCTAGGGGCAGGGAGAGAAATGGCAGGCCAAGGTAATGTTCCTGGCCTTTGCTCCCAGCCTGTGTCACAAGCCCCTGACTTGAGCTCAATGGCCCCCAGGCTCTGGTAATTGGACCCTGATGTAACCAGGGCCCTAGTCTGACATGGTCATCTGCAGAGATGCTATGTTTAGAATCAAATGTCAACGTAGACAAACTCAGTCAATCTTTATTCACTTCACATCAGCATGTGGACTCCTGCTCCTATTGTGATTCAGTTCAGCTCACTGTTATTCTGAGCTTTTTTTCTGGGGAGCTCTGAGTTCATAGGCAGAGGTATTGTCCTCTAAGATGTTTTAAATCAAAATATGTGCAGAAAGTGATTCTAAAGGGCATATAAAACTCATGTTAGATGCTCATCACACCACACCTCTCTAGCTCCTATCCGCCATGTATTTGTCCTATATCTTTTGGTAAGTTAGCACAATAATGTACATTGTCAGGCAATAGACCTTTAACAACAGTGTGAAGGAAATGTCCACAGGCAATCTCTCATTTTACAATTGGGATAACCATATACAATTACTTACAGCTATATTCTGAACAATATTGCTATCACTGTGTTTAAAACTTCATTTTTATGGCTATAAAAAGGTTTGGTATTGCTTTAAAATTTTTATTTTTTAAACAAGATTATTTATTTCCTCCTTCTGTGCATGATGAACCTCATATCCTAGGGAATTTGGACAGCTTGCTGTGGATCTTTTAGACCAAGCATTCAAACAGAATGAACGAATGGCAATGAAACTGCTGACATATGAGCTGAAGAATTGGAGCAATTCCACATGTTTGAAACTGGCAGTGTCATCAGGACTTCGGCCCTTTGTCTCTCACACATGCACTCAGATGCTCCTAACTGATATCTGGATGGGACGGCTGAATATGAGGAAGAACTCGTGTTTTAAGGTAAAGAAACAGCAGTGGGCAGGGAATATTCTTTCCAAAATGTTCTTTTATCTACAACAGTTTCAGAATCCAGTCTTGTAATGGCTTTTTGACTCCCAGATTGATAATGTCCAACTTGTTAGAACTTGTTCATTCTACTCCTCAAATTTCTAAGCTTCAAATAATTTAATTTCTAAAAGTTCTTTTACAAGATGTGGTGTCTCTGGCTTAGCTAGCAATTATTACCCATCTCTAATAAAGAAGGTAATTGTGAGCTGCTTTCTTGAATTGTTGTAGTCTTTGCAGTGTAGCTACACTTATAGTGCTTCAGGAAGAAATTTCCAGGAATTTGACCCAACAACAGTCAGGGAATGGCATTTCAGTTCCAAGTCAAGAAAGTGCATGGTTTAGTGAAGAACTTGTAGGTGGTTCTATTGTCCAGTTCTTTCTAGGTATTTGAGTTTGGAAGGTGCTGTCAAAGAAGCCTGATGCATTGCTGCAGTGCATCTTATACATGCTATGCACTATGCGTCAACAGTTGAGGGAATGAATGTTTAAGGTGGTGAATTGAGTACCAGTTAAGCTCTCTGTTATGTCCTATTATTACAGCAGCTGAAGATGGTTGGGCCAAGGACATGCAGAGATGTCCTTGGACTAAGGTAATTAACAACTCACAATTATCTTCATTTGTGCTAGGTATGACTCCCAACATTGGAGACTTTTCCCCGACTCCTATTGACTTGAGTTTTGCATGGACTCTTTGAATCCACACTCGGTCAAATGCTGCTTTGATGTCACTCTCACTTCACCTCTGGAATTCAGCACTTTTGCCAGTGTTTGGACAAAGGGTGTAATGAGATCCGAAACTAAGTGGCACTGGTGGTCCACAAACTGTGTCGATGAACAGGTTATGTTGTAGATTAGATCAATCAATTAGAGCAGATCTCCTCATGTAACTGTTATCCTGTCAGTCTGTTGTTTTCAGAATAATGCGTCTGAGCTTACTATGAAAAAGATTAGTTATTTTATTTAATAAATGTTTGATCCTATCCCAGTATTGAATGAACTGTGAAACATTACACCAACAGCTTCCTCGTATTTCTATTTTTATTGTCTTCAGTGCCTTTGGATGTGTTCTATATGGTTCATTTTGTGAGAAACGAAGCTCACTCACTTCAATAATTTCAGTCCGAGACAAGATCTGAATCAGTAGTGTCATTTATTTCGCTCTTGTAAGAGGGGTGTGGTGTCCACTGTCCACAAGGCAGGGACACACACAGATTGAATTCAACTAGTATGCATCATTTATGTAATTCTTTCCTATTCCATCCTCCCATTGCTCCTCCCCTGTTTACATCTCCCACTTCTCTAAGACTGGCGCCCATTACTCTTGTTCATCTCTTGCCTTTTCTGGCCTTGTCTGTGACAAAATGCTTATTTCTGGCCTCACAAGGTCGTTTGACCACATCCCACCATGGTCCATTGTTAGGTATATCCTCCTTCACTACCATCTGTTTCCCTCACTTGCATGACCTTATGACCTCATGACTTCTTGATTGTGGTTTGTTCTTGTTTTTGCAAAAGCGGGAAATAGATGCTTATAACTACTGTTTGTACAGGCATATCTAGCTTAACCCCCTCCCCTCACAGCACCTTATCTATTTGTCTGTAACATCTACCATTGTTTGCAGGCACATTTCATTCTTGCATGCACATTTTAGCTAATACAAAAACAATTATGTATTTCTTTCACATAGTTTTCATTCTTGTTGACTCAGCTCTTGGCTGAAACAATTATACACTGGTGTGAGTTCATTTACCTTGCATAAGTAATTATGATTGCAAAAGTAATACTACTTTACCTATATCCCACAATTTGGTTTATAAATATGTAAGAGTGAGTTTTAATGATCATGTTGTGATGATTTTTAAGTTCTTTGTGAACGTCAGTTTCTCCACTATGGTTACAACTCACAAGAAGGTCAATTATCCCAATGGCTATGCTGAAAACTGCAATAAACAACTTGAGTTCTGCCTTATTATTTGTCACTCTGCTGCTTCATTGCTGAGGTGCCTATTTGTTCTTTAAACATTGCCTGTGGTGCATTATGGAATTGTTCCTTGCAAGAATCAGCAGCTGAAACGGAAAAAGTTTAACAAGACTGCCTGGGTTGTGTCTTCGAGGAGAAAGTGAGGACTGCAGATGCTGGAGATCAGAGCTGAAAATGTGTTGCTGGAAAAGCGCAGCAGGTCAGGCAGCATCCAAGGAACATGAGAATCGACGTTTCGGGCATAAGATTCCTGAAGAAGGGCTTATGCCCGAAACGTCGATTCTCCTGTTCCTTGGATGCTGCCTGACCTGCTGCGCTTTTCCAGCAACACATTTTCAGCTCGTGCCTGGGTTGTGTAACAATTCTTTTCGGCAGCTGATGAACTGACTGGAAATAGTCTGTGACACCTTCTAATTTCTGGAACTTTCTGAATGACAAACAAACAACATTTATCCATCTTGTATATCCCAGACTATAAATCAGATTAATTGGAGGTAAAGTCAATAGAGAAGAAAGTCTAATAAAGTGGACACATGAAGCAATTCATTTTTCTTAGCAAATATAAAGCAAAGTAATAGAGTAACTTGAAGTACCTTTGATCTTGAAAATAACAATGTTTCCATGTAAGTGCAAACTTTATGCACCAATTTATAGTCCACTGGCTAGTTCATCAACCAGCAAGACTAAAACTCAATAAAAATGAAAATAATCTAAAACAGAGTAGCAATTCCTCATTGCTTTGAAATCTGAGCTGAAACAAACCAAAATCAAAACAGATTGCTCTGCAGTCAGTGAAACTGTCAATCAAAGTATGGTCAAAAGCACAGCAAAATTGCCTGGCAGGTTTTGCTGCTGTAATATTTAACAGCTTTGATTAAATGATGGCTGCATTCTTCATTTCTAATTAGCTATCCAACATCCATAATGGCAGGCATCAGTGAATCTTTGAAGTTAATCATCTTGTCTGGATACATCTTGTTAGAAAACTGATGGGAGGACAAAAACTTGAAATACTTACATTATTTCCCTCTCCCTAGTTGCTGCTAGACCTGCGAAGATTTTTCAGCAATTTCTATTTTAATTTGTGTCTGCAGTATTTTGCTTTTGCTGTGGTATCAGCTAGACATAATAGTTCATTATGAAATCCACTCTTGCAATATTTGTCTCCTTTTAATTATTTATTCTTCTGCCATATAGGTTCTCAGAAGCTGTTGCTATAATTGTTCTTTTAAACCCATGCGTACTATTAGTGCTGACAATGGGTTTCTTTGTAGAAACCTCCTGTACCACATTATCTTTTATGTGGCATAGTTGGTTGAACGGCCAAATGGCCAACTCCTGTTCCTAACTGATATATATGCGCTTATGTTTGTAGTTAACATTTGTGCCACACAAGGGCCAAATAATAAGCCTCTCCAATTATCGAGAATCTAACTGTTACCTTTGATATTCAATAACATTACCGTCATGGAATCCCATTACCATTGATTGGAAACTGAACTGGACCACCACCTAAATACTGTGGCTACAAGAGCAGGAATTCTGCCATTGGTTACTCACCGGACTTCTTAAAGTCTGTCAAGGCACAAGCTGGGAGTTTGATTCCCCACTTGCCTGGATGGGTATACCCCAGTATTACTCTAAAAGCTTCATACCAACCAGGACAATACAGGCAGCTTGATTGGCACCCTATCTGAACCCTTATCATTTGTTCCCTCCACTCTGGATGTACAGTGGCAGCAGTACAGATCATTTACAGGATGCACTGCAATAATTCAACAAAGCTGCTTAGACAGCACCTTCCAAAGCTGCAACCTCTACCACCAAGAAGGACAACGGCAGCAGGTACAAGGAAACACCAACACTGAAAGTTACTGTCCAAGCCACTCACTATCCTGACTTACTATTTTAACTCTGTCACTGGGTCAACATTCTGGAGCTTCCTTTCTTATGGCACAATGGGTGGTCTTACACACTGCTTTAAGAAGGCAGAACCTAATTTCAGTGGCGTCACAAAGGAATCAAGGTTTATATACAACACCACCCCGCACAATTAACTACCTTTTCACCTCCACCATGGCTGGAGAGATAAAATTCTGCCCAGTCTGAGAGATCAATGACCTTTTTACACCATCTTCTACTTTTATCACACTGACTTTATTTCCCTTTATACAATATTGACTGTGCAAATATTTTGTTGTGATTTGTAATCTGGCTTCTTTTATCTATTAGGTCATTTTGAGCATTCTTCTACCTCCTACGATTCTGATGCTGGAGTTTAAGAGTAAAGCTGAAATGTCTCACATACCTCAATCTCAGGAGTTTCATCAGTTTGTTCGACAGTGCAGTGCACAAAACTCCAGCGCTGCTAGGGATGATCAATCTTCTGTAAGTGTAATGTTTACCTTAAAGCACCTTGGCATAAAATTTCTGCTGTATTGTGTTGGCTTTTACCTGGAATCTGCCAAACCACTACAAGTTATCAGGATCTTTAATCACAGATTGAATTTCCATAGTTGTTTGCATTAATATTTGAAACAAATTCATTCTAGAATCCACATCTGTCGACAAAACTGGCATATTGAATGAAGCACTATTGTGAGCTTCTTCTAATTATATCCATTTGCAGGTCTTCAGAGTACAATATAAAATTAATAAGAAGTTTTATAAAAGATTGGAATAACTCAGCAATTAAGGCAGCATTTGTAGAGGGAAACAAATGTAGTGATTCAGGTTGACTATCTTTAATCAGACCTGATGGGAAATAGAGATTTAAGAGTTTTTAAGTCTCTGGATGAGAAGGAGGTGACAAAAAGAACAAAGATGATGATCTGTGAAAGGTGAAGGCCAGTGGAGATTAAATTAAAAAATATTATAATGCAAAAGCAAAAAAAGTGTGGTAATGGATTATAGTGAAGAAACAAAGGTTATATCCAAATGGGATTTTCCTAAGTTGAATTTACTTGTCATTCAGTCTTAATTTGTTTCTCTTGCCCCTGTTCCCCTTCCACCCAGTTTAAAAACTCTTACTCTCTGTTTCTCTTCAGTTCTGATGAAATATCATCTCCACAAATGTTGCCTGACCACATGGGTTTTTCCGCCTTTTAATATTCTTATTTCAGATTTGCAGCGGGTGCAGTTTTAGCTTTTCTCTTAAAATGTTTTTTTAGTAGTGAGATATTATTGGGCATTTTAAAACGAGCTTTTAAATTTATATTTTTAATCTATACAGAAACTGACTACTAAGCACCAATGCAATCCATGAATAGTTTTGTATGTCTTTTTAAATGTAATTTTCAACTAATATTAGATTGTTCAAAGGTGACAGACCAGATACTTGTGATTAAAAAAAGTTTGTTTTGAAAAACCTGTTTTCAGGTGTACTAGGAGCTAGCTTAAGACAAGTTTGTGTTCAAATTATATTGTAAAATGCTGCCTGTCTGGTTCATGAACAATCCCAGGTTTCACTCCAAACTCATTACATGCCACTTAGAAGATTGCCTATTACCTCCATTTATTTTCACTATGGATTGTATTCGATACTCACATATTTTAAATATCTATTCAATAGTCTGCAATAGTCATGTCAAGAATGCTTTCTATTTCTCTAAGATGGAGTTTGATATAGAAAATGGCTCAGAAAAGATTGTGAATGAAATCATCGGTGCAAGACAGAAAGGACTCCCTTGGACGAGAAAAGCTTATGAATTCTACAGTGCCCCGATTGTCAAGTTCTGGTTCCATACGGTTTGTCTAACCCCACAACTACTAACCAATTAGAATTTCAAACCATGCTGATTGATATAAATGTCTAAACAATCATCACTGGCATGTGAATAACTCTCATGCTGTTGCCTGTTAATTATTTTCAACTCTTAATGGTTTTCAAGGTTACCACAAGTGGTCCTACAAAGGGTTAAAAAGTGATGCTACAAAGTTCTCAAGGAAACTTTGGATGTGCAGTTTTTCATTTACCAGACAAAATGTTAGGCCTTAATTTTCTGTACTTAAATAAATACATTTCTTCCATTGCTCCCAAACACCAGTTTATCTGATATCATATTACATTTGAGAAATGACTACACTGGGAGAAAACTGCATTCTAATGGTTCACTGAAGATTAGTCTGTATTTATAGGACAAAGATGTGTCCTGCTAAGCCACTGATTATGAGAATTTTCCCTTCTTCTGTTATAATAATACATATGGTGGTCAAAGCTTTGATTTGCTACATATGAAGTCTGGACCCTGGAGGAAGATGCCGTGCTCATGGTAACCCAAAACTTCAGGATACCTTGAGCTAGTTATCACTGTTTCTATACATTTGACAGGGGCTTCAATGAAAAAGAAATGTTTGGCAGAAATGTTTTTTGCACTCAGAAGCATACAGAATAGAGAAGTGATGTGTGGCAAAATACAGGAAACAGCTTCTTATTGGAAGTTGGTATTAACAGAACAACTTGTGACTCTTGCCTAATCTTTGTGCCAAACTCTTAGCAAAAATCTTCTTACAATAATTAACATTCTATTTAACACTTCTTTTCCATTTTATTGTCCACAGATAGCTTATTTGGGATTCCTGATGCTGTTTACTTACACAGTTTTAGTGAAAATGGAACCTCTGCCCAGTGTCCAAGAATGGATTGTCATTGTCTATATTTTCACTACAGCTGTGGAGAAAGCCAGAGAGGTGAATAAGGACCAGAGTAATTTCTTCTGGCTTCTGAAAAAAATCAAGTAACTAATTTAAATAGCATGAACCGAGTCTCTGTTTAATTCCACAAGCTTCAGTAACGGTCCCAATGACCTTTCTCTCTGGGCAACAAATGGCCTTTGCAAATGTGCTCTACAAGGACTTTTCTCCTCTGGTGCTTTTCTAAGATTCTGGAATTTTCACTCTATGATACTACTGAAATATTTGACTTTGCTAATGAATACAAACAGCGTAAGAATGCCTTGAGGTCAGTGCACTGATGCCAGCATCGTTCAAGTCTAACACATTTTATTGAGTCATATCTAGTGTTTTATGACCAGCCACACACAAACGTTTCCATGTATCAGGTGCACGTGACGACCAAATGCTGTAAAACTTTACACACATATGCAGCTTATCACCTTTATCTTGTTTTTTGCCAGTAAATTAGGAGTTGTTCACAATGTCTCCAGGGCTCATACGTGACCCGTTAAGGCAGCACACTAAGTTTGCTCAATGATCCTGCAAATGTTCTCCAAAGGCTTGGAACACTGAAGTCTCCTTGTATTTGAAATGGAAGTAGCAATAAGTCTTTATTGCATTAATGGCCCAATTATACTGCAATATTGTGTTTTCATGATGCATTTTCAAATTGCACTCAAACAGAAACCTCTGTGTAACCCCATCCTTCTTACTATGGGGCATTTCAGTTCTCCATTGCAGTCCTATTCTAAAGTCCAAGACTTTACCTTTGATTACTCCAGTGAAGCTGAACATAAGCTCAACTAACAGTACTTCATCTTTTTACTTGGTGTTTGCAGTGAACTTGAACAACTTCAGACCTTAACAAAAGCTCTTATTTTATCTCTGACTGTCAGTGCTGACATGTGAAATGCTAGTTATAGGAATGTGGGATAGGACCATATGAGTACTTGGTATAAACTTTCCCTAACAAAACACAACAGGCTGAATTTTCATTCAGGTCAAGAGTATAGAGTCAGACCAAATCTCAATTTCACAAATCCAACACTGAGGATATGTGTCTCAGCCAGTCTAATTCTCATTCTGGAAGGGAGATTTCAGAGTGTTAACAGAAGTGGCTCACCAATCCTGGAAACTGTGCAGATACAGTTACATGAGCAACTATGTGCAGAGGTAGGGTTTGCAAACTGGCCTGGTGCTGTTGGACTTGCAAGGTAAAAAAATAAAACAAAATAAGTGCTCTCTGGTCTTCAACCCAGCCTAACATACTCCACGTGCCTATCCATGTCAACTTATGCCACCTTATGAACCCTACGTACTCACTCTTTTGGCCCCTCATATGCCACATGCTCAGCCATGCCCTTCTAACCACCCTCATGGTCCCACATGCACCCTTTGTTAACATAGTCCCAACTCATGCTCTCCAACCGCCCACCAATAAGGGCAGCCTTTTTAACCACCACTGGAGCACACTGAGAGGTCACCAGGATTCACTAGATAGTCTCTCCACATGGTGGCAGGTTACTCCCAAAGGAGGAAAAATGCTGTTGGAGATGGGATGTGTTCAATTTGGCTCCAGGCAGGTGACTCACTTGGCAGCTTTACAGCTACTGGCAAATTTACAGCTACTGGCGAGAACACAAGGACACACCTCTCCATGCCACTTTGCCAGTCTTCCAGCCTCCTCTGTCATGGACCAGACCAAACCCTATCAAACTGTATGAGGAAGATAGGCTAGACGCTAACATTTTCTTATTTTGAAGGTAAGTGTAAGGCATTGCATTCCATGTGCAACTGGATTGGCCAAACTCCTCAACTTTAAGCAAAACACACTTTATTTTTACACTGTAGTTACAATACAGCCAAAATAAAAAGAAAAGAATTGGCTTAACTGGAACTATTGAAATGCTTAACAAAATAACATACGTATTGACTACTATTCATTAAATGTTCTAATATAGTAACATCCCATTAATACACCCTTGGCAAAGCAAATTCAGTCAAATAAATTCTCTCACATGCAATTCTAGCAGCAGGAAGAGAACCCCAGCTTTTAGCTGTAACAGAGAGAGGAATTAAAGTTTCCACATCCAGCTTGAAGACTCCAGCAACTGCTATAAGCAAAAGCTAAAAGTCCTGCTCCTGTGGGAGCTTGACCCCATCCGTTCAGGCTGCTTCTATTGTTCCAACATTTTTAAAAAAGCCCTCACAAGCTGCTTTCTTTATTGGCATAGAGAATACTTTGGCACCTCTGTCTCAACCTTTCTTCATTAAAAATAAACAGGACAAAAGCCATAGGACCATCTCACTCCTATCTAACCCCAAAGCCATAATCTCAGTGGTGAAATTTCCAACCTTTTTACAAGGTCACTCTGCAGTTTACTCTTAAGACGTCATGCAGCTATAAAGGATGGACAATTTGTAAACTTCCACCATGACTAATTAATGCAGTACCAAGTTAATAGCACAGAGAACCTAAGAATCCTTTTGAGAAAAGAATCCTGTCATGTTTAATTCTATTCTTGACTATCACTATTGTTTAGACAAAAGTTTTGTGACCTATGCTGTCTCTACAGAGATGTCTACAATTATGAATGCATTCTCATTCAAGATAAAAGGCCTGTTGGCCTGGAGACGTACTTTATATAGGGTGGGCTAAAAGTTAACTTGTTTAATGTAAACTTGGCCAGGTTTCAAGAAATGTTTGATATACAGCACAGACCTATGACTATTGTTTTGTGATAACTGCAATTTCTTAAAGATCAATAAAAGATTATCTGTGAGAGCATAGGAACTGGAGAAAGCTACTAATGCCTGGATTTTCAAGGAGTTGGAACAAGTCTTTTTTTTAAATGATGGTGGGATCTGATTCTAGGGGTCATAACTCCACTTCTGACACTTCTTAGTTTTGTTGTCTCAGGGTAAGAGTCTGGTCAGTAAGCTACTGCCGTCCACGTGAAAACTGACTGGTTTCCATTGAGAGAACAGGTATCTCCTAGCCTGACCACCAACCTCACTCATCTTTCTCTCTATCTGTACACACACATACTCACTAACTCACTCCTGGAATCAGGCCAACTTCTTGGAAACTCATAGTTCACAGGTTCTCAGAGGAGTTGCGAACCATAGTGTAGATTCAGGGACCTTTTGAAAGTTAAATTTTAAAGTCTAACTAATGACCTTCACCACACCCCTCCCCTTTCTACATTTGCATGCCCTCTCCATTTTAACTTAATGCTAAATGATGCCCCCATGGCTGTTATAATCTCTACACTAGCTCATGTTCCCCATCCAAAAACATACTAAATAATGGATATTTGATACTCATTCACCCGGTACACTATGTATAAACCAATGAGCCATATAGTAACAATACCATGTGTGCAATTGCTTAGAAAAGAAATAACCATTCAGAATTTTTTTCAATGGGAAAGAAAAATGCTGTTCATACAACCCTGCAAAGTGGCCAGACAGGCCATTGAAGTACCAACAATAGAGACTGAAAACAGTACAGCTCTCAATCATGCACAAATAAATATTGAGACATTGGCAAAAGAATCACAGGAAGAATAAGGTACTCTAACCAGTTAATTATGCCTCCAGTATTCTCTCCAGTTGTCAAAGCAGAAACCCATGCTGAGATAATCCTTCTGTCAAACGTGCCTTATGAGGACATGTGTAAGAAATCTTTCAGCAGAACTTGATTGCCTCATAATGCCTCACCTGGTTCAGGTGGAGCCCATCCTGACATTGAAGCTCCTCCCTAGCCCAGAACTGGTGCATGAAAAAAAAGTCCTCTTTTCCACATGACTCTTTTAGCAAGTGTTCATCTTCTAGTCTGTGGACTGCTCCATTGATCTGCTTCTGGCTGATGTATAATGGCAGAACTTAGAAACCTTGATATTCTGATATTTAATTGAGTTATTTGTTCCTGGCACCTTCCAAACAAGACTTTATGTGTACTCTGTCCAATGTTGTTGCCTTCAACAACATGGACCACAAAACAGTCTGCCCCCACACTCTTCAATACTCTTACCTTCCAAGCCAGTTTGAGATGTCCTTCAGCTGGTACAAATTGGGCAGTATATTGTTTTGAAATCTAGATCCTGCCTATAAAGCATGTTTTATGTCCTACTAAACATTGAATAGTATTCAAAAACCATAAGGAAATTGGACTGATTTTGTTTTCACTCTGACTTCTGACACACAGATCTTCACATCAGAGCCAGGAAAGTTCAGCCGGAAGATTAAAGTTTGGATCCAAGAGTATTGGAACCTCAATGATTCTGTGGCTATAGTCCTCTTTGTTATAGGGTTTGGCTTACGTTGGACTGACCAGCCATTGCAGGCAGCTGGAAAGATCATCTATTCCCTGGACTTTATATTTTGGTTTGTGAGGCTTCTGGATTTCTTTACAGTTAATCAGCATGTAGGGCCATACCTGACAATGATTGGCAGAATGGCAAGTATTTTAAAATATTCGCTGTATTCTTTCCTACAAAAATCTGCTGTTTTCTCGATTTAAGCTGTTATTTTATGTATCATTAAATTTAGACCTATTTCTAATGATTAATTTCATGGGCATATTAAAGTTCAAGTATAAATTTATCAAATTTTTTTCATGTTCGTTAATTTGTTATGGTGTTAAGCAGAAATCTGAACAAATCACAATTTAATGGGATTTCACATTGTACAGTATTACAACAAAGCCACCAAAGTTGTATTTCTCTAATCAGAGAGCATTCCTATGATCCACTCCTCTGGCAACTGCACCTTTTAATGATATATAATGGTTGACATTGAATTAACAGCTGCTCTTACACCCCAATCATGCTTATTTCCATGTGTTTCAACAGAATGAAAAAGGGAAATCTGTAAAATGAGATGCCAATTTGCTGGCACACATTTTACATGTTTTCACAAAGTCAAAATTTAGTCTTTTGCTGGTAAAATGGATGGAAATCTTCATTTGTAAAAAACTTAGATTGTGTGAACCAGAGCATGCAATGGAGTGTTTGCAATTATACAATACAAAAACGGAAATTGCCAGAGAAACTCAGGAGACATAGCAGCATCTTCATCAGAGGAGTCACTGAACTTGAAACATTAACTCTGCTTTCTCTCCACAGATACTGCAAGACCTCCTGAGTTTCTCCAGTAATTTCTGTTTTTGTATTATATAATTGCAAACTTTCTTTCCATTTGTCTGCTCTGGTGCAATCTAACTTGTCCACAAATGAATATTTCAACTGGTTTTGCCTTTGAGAGAGTAGATTATGATTGTGTGCAATAATGAAAACTTGGCAACTCATTACACACCCTGTCCTCCTTTCAGTCTATTGAAATGAATGGAAATTAATAGGGTGGAGATGTAAAAGCAGCTGTTAATTCAATGTCAGCCATCCTATATTATTTGAAGCTAAAGGTAAAGCTGTCATAATCCTTCTGGACCATTGGATGTTCTCTCATTAGATGCTGCGAGACCTGATGAGTTTCTGCAGCAATGTATAGCTTTTGTTTCAGATCTTCATCATCCACCGTTCTTTGTTTTATATTATGCAATTATATAATACCTTTCATAACCCTGACTTGGAGGCGTCGGTGTTGGACTGGGGTCGACAAAGATAAAAATCACACAACACCAGGTTACCTTCCAAAAGCTTTATTTGGAAGCACTAGCTTTCGGAGCAGTGCCAACCACTTGATGAAAGAACTGTCCACCGAAAGCTAGTGCTTCCAAATAAAGCTGTTGGACTATAACCTTGTTTTGTGTAATTTTTAACTTTCATAACCTTGGTATGTCTCAAAGTTTTGTGAAGTGCCATTCTTTGCAGCAAACAGAGGTTAGAAAATTGTTGCAAGTCCATTTTCCCCTAGTAAGGCAACACATTGGTAATGAATTAGATTTAGAATCCCTACAGTGTGGAAACAGGCCCTTCAGCCCAACATGTCCACACCAGTCCTCTGAAGAGCAATCCACCCAGACGCATTCCCCTACCCTATCATCCTATATTTACCACTGACCAATGCCCCTTATCTACACATCCCTGAACACTATCGGCAATTTAGCATGACCAATTCACCTAACCTGTACATCTTTGGATTGTGGAAGGACACCAGAGCACCCAGACAAAACCCATGCAGAAACAGGGACAATGTGCAAACTCCACACAGACAGTCGCCCGAGGCTGGAATCTAACTTTGGTCCCTGGCATTGTGAGGCAGCAGTGCTAACCACTGAGCCTCCATGCCACCCTCTTCTAGTGGAAGACCACTAGAAGATCCTGATATCTATAATCTGCAAGTTCTGATATAAAATCAAATAGAGGATTCTGGAGAAATTGTGAAATCGAATCACCATGGATCCTAATTTGGAAACTGGTTCATGAATAGTTAACTAGCTCCTTCTAAAACTGTGAAAGTATTTCTTTGAATGCAAATGATAATTCTTGCATTTATCAAGCTGAATAACAGAGGATTAGAAATGAATTGAACCCCTTGTTAGCTTTGTGTTTGTAATAAGCTCAAGACAGTTCAAGTCATGATATGCAAAGTCATCTGTATACACTTAGTCCTGTGACAAAATAAATCTATTTTCTTCTGTTTTAGACAACAAACATGTTCTATATAGTGATTTTGATGGCAATTGTTCTTTTGAGCTTTGGAGTATCAAGAAAGGCAATACTTTCTCCAGCAGAACAACCATCCTGGCGTCTTGCTCGTGATATAGTTTTCCAGCCTTACTGGATGATATTTGGTGAAGTCTATGCTGGTGAAATTGATCGTATGTATTCAATATTTACATCTATACATGCAGTATTTAATGTCTGTAAACTTAAATCTGTAAATGGGTTGTATCCTGGATTAGGATATTGTTTTAGCAAAAAAAAAGTAATGGATAACTTAATGCCGCATTTTAATAAGAATACTTTGTAATTCTCCGCTGCCAGTCATGTGGAGATTGTGTTTTGACTTGTGTCAACAAAGCTGCATATCACCATTCCGAATGAAGGGAACTATGAATAATACAAATGTTTCCTCTTGATAGGAAACCAGGTGAAAGGAGCAAGATTTATAATATAGGATGTCATCAGATAGAAAGGAATAGGTGAGGAAAATATTCCTCGATCAAAGTGTTTGCAGAGGATTGCAACTGTACCAGCAAAGGGTGCAAATGACAAATGCAAGCAGCTTTTTCATTTTATTTTGTGCAGGTTATTGTATTTTTGATTAAACATTGAAAATGGTCAATAATAATGAGAAGAAAAGTTCAGAGAACTTCCTTTATTCTAAGGTTTGATGTGAGGTAAAGTGCCTTGCCGTAGAGAGTGATTGAAGAAGAAGCCATTGCATCTTTGAGAGGAAATTGAATTAAATATTTGAAGCAGAGGGGAGTACACAGTTATGAGGAAGGAACAGTTCTGTAGGAATAACTTAATATTGTTCTAGTCAAGATTAGACGGCATCATTGAACTAAATCATCTCCTTATGTGCTGTAAACATTTATGGTTTACATGTTAGCATGATATGAGTCTTTGGGTTAGATTTTAATTTGGACTTTATTTCCTTGTTTATGTGGGCACTGATGATTGCAAATTTGAAAGGGGTCTTCAACTGGATGGCTGGAGCACCTTTCCCAGTCTAGTGTAATCTGCTTACATAAGAGTCTGGCTGATATGCCGTATTGTTTTTGATAAATGGCACAACCAATTGCCCCTCTCTGTCTCATTCCATTCTATCATTGCATGTGTTCTACCCAGTCTTAGTGTGGGATGTGGTACACAGGGCAGAAAAGCATGGGATGAAAATTACCTTTGTGAGGCTTGAGTATCAGCAGCATTGCCCTCCAGTTCTACAGGAACAATATGTGTCACTGCTTCAGGCCTCCACTCTTCCTGGATTTGAGTTTCTATTCATTAAACCGGTCTCTCAGCACCAGTTTGGAGCCAGAGAGCTCCCACAGAACACCTATCTGATGTCAAAAGCATGCTGATGTCATGCAAATGAGTCATCTTCCTCATCATGGATCCTGATTTTAGCAGGCTCACTTTCTGACCAATAATTAGAGTCTGTCCCACTGAAATGCACATTGGTATACTTAAGAACTCCAGATGGTCACAGTAAGCACCAACTCATTTGTCATATCATTTAGCAGCTTAATGCTGGTGCTAGTTCTCTGCCAATTTCTGCACATATTCTTTGTACAACACAAAATATAAGGTGGAATTTAATGCTTACAATGGAAAGCCTGTGCGCCAGCCAGGAATCTGGCAGCGACTTAGCTGTAGCTACTCGGAGGCCCAATGAGATTTAAATGGGCACCTACTGGTCAGCATCAGGCATTCTTGGTCCTCCCTGACAATACCTTGGAAATCCTGGTACATTATCACACCTCCGAGAGCTCCCACACTGTCAGATGCTGGTAGCTTCCAGCACCAGCAGTGGTGCTGACCAGCTCCAGTATTGCAGTTTGGACCAAACCATCAAATATCACTCGATCCCCAGGGAATGGTGAGTAGGACAAGAGGTTTGCTAGAGTAAGATCGGGTAAGGGGAGAAAGGTTGATTTAAAGAAAAAGAGAGGCCCTACACCTAATCACTCTGTTCCCACTGGTGGGTGCCTGTGTAAGATAATATGCTGGCATATATGGATTTCAGTAAAGTGTTTGATAGTTTCCCCACAATAGGCTATTGCACAAAATACAGAAGCATGGGATTGAGGGTGATTTAGTGGTTTGGATCAGAAATTGGCTAGGTGAAAGAAGACAGAGGGTGGCGGTTGATGGGAAATGTTCATCTTGGAGTTCAGTTACTAGTGGGGTACCACAAGGATCTGTTTTGGGGCCACTGCAGTTGGTCATTTTTATAAATGACCTAGATGAGGGCAGAGAAGGATAGGTTAGCAAATTTGAGGATGACACTGAGGTCGGTGGGGTTGTGGATAATGCTGAAGGATGTTGTAGGTTACAGAGGGACATAGATAAGCTGCAGAGCTGGGCTGAAAGGTGGTAAATGGAGTTTAATGTGGAAAAGTGTGAGGTGATTCACTTTGGAAGGAGCAACAGGAATAAAGAGTAGTGGGCTAATGGTAAGATTCTTGGTAGTGTAGATGAGCAGAGAGAGCTTGGTGTCTAGGTACATAGATCCCTGAAAGTTGCCATCCAGGTCGATAGGGTTGTTAAGAAGGCATACGGTGTGTTAGATTTTATTGGTAGAGGAATTGAGTTTCATGCTACAGGTCATGCTACAGCTCTATAAAACTCTGGTGTGGCTGCATTTGGAGTATTGCATCCAGTTCTGGTCATCACATTATAGGAAGGATGTGGAAGCTTTGGAAAGGGTTCAGAGGAGATTTTTTACTAGGATGTTGCCTGGTATGGAGGGAAGGTCTTATGAGGAAAGGCTGAGGGACTTGAGGCTGTTTTTGTTAGAGAGAAGAAGGTTGAGAGGTGACTTAATCAAGACATATAAGATCATTAGCGGGTCAGATAGAGTGGAAGGTGAGAGCATTTTTCCTCGGATGGTAATGGCTAACATGAGGGGACATAGCTTTAAATTGAGGGGTGATAGATATAGGACAGATGTCAGAGGTGGTTTCTTTACTCAGAGAGTAGTAAGGGTGTGGAACGCATTGCCTGCAACAGTAATAGACTCACCAACTTTAAGGGCATTTAAATGGTTATTGGATAGGCATATGGACGAGAATGAAATAGCGTAGTATAGACAGGCTTCAGATTGGTTCCACAAGTCGGCGCAACATTGAGGGCTGAAGGGCCTGTACTGTGCTGTAATGTTCTATGTTCCAGGGATACTGTTCAGTTGCAGGCCCACGTGGTTTAGGTGCGCTTCCCACCCCCCCTCCCCCACTGATGATGGTTTTGGGATCAAACTGTTAAGTGACCTTTCTGTGGCCTTAACTGTCTCTGGGATAGAAACCTGTCCTTGAGCTTACCCCCACAATCTGCATCTAAACTCCATATCTCTGTGGTCCTCTTATATAACAAGAACATATAGATTGAACTGACTGAGATGTTGCCATTGATCCAAGTGAGATATAGATATGTTTCATATGAATCTGAAAAAAAAAAGATTCAGCAATGGAAGTACTGAGAAGGATACAATCTTGACCCGTGTGCGTCAGAGACAGGACAGGATTGTGAAGCAATAAGAGTTATTTGATGAAAGAGGCGGATACCCTTTAAAATACGTTTGAAATACCATCAGAAATATCACCAAACACTTTAATCCTTAATTTTATTGTTTCATATTGCAAAGAAAACATTACACTAAGTGCCAGCTATGATCCTGGAAATCATTACAAGAGATTGACTGCTACTATATCAGCAAAAACTATGTGAAACTGAGAGTAGCAGACCTTGGGTATGTTCAAATATTTCACTTGAAATTCTTAAGTAAGATACTTCCTTGGATTGAGTCTTCTAAGTACATTAGTTCCAGATAAGTGATCCTTGAACATCTTACTTCCAAAATAAAGACATCTGCTTCTACACTGCAGACCATTCAATATGTAATGGGGATTGTGCTTTATTGGGACAGGGACATGTAGTAATAGAGATATGGTAGAATCTATCAAAGCATTTTGATTAGATACAGTTTACCCTGGAGTGCAACTTGAATCTGTAGCATGAGTTGAATGATAAGCTTCCTATTCAACTGATTTTTCTGAAATGTGACAGATATAGAGGGACCAGTTCTGAATGTCAAACCAGCAGTGGAGAATTTACACTATAATTGTTAGACAAGCGTACATCATTTATTAATCATTTTAATCTATTTTTCTTCTATAATTGCAGCTTGTGAAGAAGATGCCGATTGTCCACCAGGCTCATTTCTTAACCCGTTTCTTCAGGCAGTTTATCTTTTTGCACAATATATTATACTGGTCAATCTACTCATCGCTTTGTTCAAGTAAGAACCAGTTATAAAAGAAGGTTAAACTATCTGTCCTTTAAACTGCAAAGTTTATCAAATTATAGAACTGCATCTCATGTAGCTCTGAAAAAGTTTTGAATCATTGAGATAATTATGAGTTTGTAAAGTAATATTCAGGATCACAACCTGTGACAGGACAGCAATGGCATGGTGGTGATGTTACTGGGTTAGTAACCAGAGCTCCAGCCAATTGTTTTGGAAGTATGTGTTCAAATCTCACCATGGAGGATGGTGGAATTTGTATTCAGTAAAAATCTGGCTTTCGAAGCTAGCCAAGCTTTATATCACTTGGAAATTGTCCCTTGTTCTTCAATATTTTAGATAATTATATCCGGAAAAGCAAGGGTCCCAAGCCAACCCAAAGGAAACTCTACTACAAATCTTCCTTCAGCCTGAAAAATATCCATAAACTATTATTTTGTGTTTCCTATCCCTCAGCCAATTAATATCCATATTGCATCTGTCCCATTTATTCCATGAGCAATAATTTGTCTCACAAATCTGTTGTGCAACAGATAAGTGCCTTTTTGAGTCCATATACAATATTTAAACATGGTTATTTTCATCAACATTCTGTTATCTGTACAAAATACTCCAGCAAGTTAGTTAAACATAGGGTGTAGCTTTGCTTGCTGAGCTGTAGGTTTGATATCCAGACGTTTCATTACCTGGCTAGGTAACATCATCAGTGGCGACCTCCAAGTGAAGCGAAGCTGTTGTCTCCTGCTTTCTATTTATATGTTTGTCCTGGGTGGGGTTCCTGGGATTTGTGGTGATGTCATTTCCTGTTCGTTTTCTGAGGGGTTGATAGATGGTACCTCGATCTATGTGTTTGTTTATGGCATTGTGGTTGGAGTGCCAGGCCTCTAGGAATTCTCTGGTCTTTGCTTAGCCTGTCCCAGGACAGATGTGTTGTCCCAGTCGAAATGGTTAAACATAATATTCTCCTTTAGAAATCCATATTCGCTCTTCCTTCGATCTCACATTTTTTCATGTAACTATTAATTCTATCAAAAATAATTGTTTGAAGAAGTTCCTCATAACTGTGATGATCTATACTTGTTGGGCTTATGCTTATAATCTGTTTTGAAATAGGGTGTTCCATTTACAATTTTCCAGTCCTCTTGCATCTCCCCTGAATTTAGCAAAGTTTGAAAGATTATTGTCAGTGCCTCTGTAATTTTTGAATTCATAATGTTCAATATCCTTGGACACATCTTATCTGGTTCCAGTGCCTTTATAGAATTTAAGTACCAACAGCATATCTGATGGCCTCCTCCATATCAATTCTAAAGCCTTTCAGTTTCATCCTTTGTCATAATGGCCTGGGAACCATCTCCTTCCTTTGTAACAACAGCAAAGTGTTCATTTAACATATTAGCCATGTCCCTGTCTTTAGCTGTAAATCCGGTTTTTTGGTTCCTAATCAGCCCTGCTCCTCTTTTTGCAACTTTCTTTTACTGTTGTAAATATATATAAAAGACTTTGAGATCCCCTTTGTTAGTTGCTGGTCTATTTCCTAAACCCTCTTTGCTACCTTTCCTTGCTTTCACAAGTCTTTCTGTATTCATCTACAATTCTGCTAGTAGGAAAAAACCTGACCAGAGTATTAAAAGGAAACGTTCTGCAGGTTTGATAGAGAAAAAACATCCACAGAATTGCAATTTTAAAAGGAGGAGCTATTATAACTAGAGAGACTTTAATTGAGTTTTTTAAAAGTTTGATTATAATTTATTCTGTATCTATGCTCAGGATATACATTCACAATGGATGCAACATTATGGTTTATTTTTCACTGCTTTAACCAGTTATTTTTGTTCTCTATAGCAATGTGTACTATGAAATGAAATCCATGTCTAACAAACTTTGGAAATACAATCGCTACCGTTATATTATGACCTATCATGAAAAGCCATGGCTGCCACCTCCAATTATTATCATCAGTCATGTAGCTCAGCTACTGAATCGAATTTACCAACGTCGAGCCAAAAATGAGGTGGATCAAGAAGAAGAGGATGTTGGTTTAAGTAAATAATTAAATTTATGTTCTATTGCCAATATTACAATAACCAAAGGTGTGTGTGTAGGTAGAAACATTGTAGGGATAACCTCATTTTTCATTATGTTATGATAATTTTGTTTTAACAAGGTTATGTCTGTTTCTATGAGGAGAAAGTGAGGGCTGCAGATGCTGGAGATCAGAGCTGGAAATGTGTTGCTGGAAAAGCGCAGCAGGTCAGGCAGCATCCAGGGAACAGGAGAATCGACGTTTCGGGCATAAGCCCTTCTTCAGGAATGAGGCTCATTCCTGAAGAAGGGCTTATGCCCGAAACGTCGATTCTCCTGTTCCCTGGATGCTGCCTGACCTGCTGCGCTTTTCCAGCAACACATTTCCAGCTATGTCTGTTTCTATCCAGAGTTTTATAAAGAGAATTGTGAGAATGCCTCTCATTCTGATGGACATATAATACCAGTTATTTTTACTGGTAGATCAGATCAAATGAAGTTTTCTGTTCACACATTAGTAACTAGGACATTCATGGTGCACTGCAAGTAAAAGATTAGGAACAACGGTCGGGATCATTATGGAAGTTATACCTGGCGATATTCTGCTTTAATGTTGGCACTGTGACTTGTAGATGAGTTTAACCAGGAAGAAGAATCAGTAAAAACTGAAAGAACTGCAGATGCTGTAAATCAGAAACAAAATCAGAAGTTGATGGAAAAGCTCAGCTCTTCACAGATGCTTCCAGATCTGCTGACCTTTTCCAGAAGAATCAGTAATATAAATTAGTATGAAACAGCATATTAAGAGTCCTATCAAGCTGGAATCATCAGTATCTGCCTGCCTTTGAATATTGGAAAGGAGAATTAGGTGTACTGCATCAGATGCTGTTAATGCCCAAAGTAAAAATTATTCTGACAATTTCTGCTCCATTCTTAGGCATCAGATTTTTAAAAAGTTTTGTTTGTTTCAGTTCCGGTAGCCCTTCTTCAGAACTCTAACCATTAACCTTACCCAGTGTATTCTAGTTTAAAGCCCCAATCTATCAGATTGCAAACATAGGTACTGCAAAAGTGGATTGCAAACATTTTTTCTTTCCTCAATGAATTCAATTCTAAATGATGTTCTCAATGCTGCTGTCAATGGTATTAGTTTGGTGCCCTCTAATGGATATTGAAGGGAACTCTCAGTTGTAAAAAAAACTGTCCTGAAAAGCAAGTGGAATCTTATTTGATTACTGGAATTGTATGATTGCGCATGTAAAGCAACACAGAGTCTTTAATTCCAACAGATGGAAAACACATTACATTTGATGATGTGTATTTTTCCATTGAAGTCAATTCAGACCATATTCTTGATCTATTATGAAAGTAAGATACAGCATTTACTGTGTAACTTATATGGGTGCTGAGGTTAATATTAAAGCCATGATGTAGAGGTCCCGGTGTTGGAATGGGGTGGACAAAGTTAAAAATCACACAAAATCAGGTTATAGACCAACAGGTTATGAAGACATACAAGCTTTTGGAGCACTGCTCCTTCGCCATGTAGCTAGTAAGGCAAGATCATAGGACACAGAATTTATAGTAAAGATATTAATACTAAAGCTCCTGTCTGAAGCATTTAGGGAATGAGGTGAAAATTGGCAGGTTCAGCTCTTGTGATTAAAATGGAAAGGAACATTGTGGGGAATATGATACACATTTGGCACACAGCAAATTTTTGTTCACCCTCAAACAAAAATTGAGCAAAAGCCACTTGTTGCCCAAAGGGATGGGCATCTGCCAGGAACATTCACCGCAGTATGCATGACACCCGGAAGTGTGGCACTTGTCTGCTCATTAACAGTAGTTCCATAAGGGGCCTGGCATTGCAAGAGTATGAAACAAAGGAAGCCCAAGCATTTTTCTTAAAAAAAATTGCTGAATATTTATCAAATTTCATAATATTTGAAATATTGCATTTTGTCTTGTGTAGAATTGTATTTAAGTAAGGAGGAATTGAAAAAGCTTCATGACTTTGAAGAGCTTTGTGTGGAGAAATACTTTCACGAGAAGAATGAAAATCTTCATTCAAGTGACAATGAAAGAATTCGAGTAACAACTGAACGGTAAATTTGCAGCAGTTTCCTGATTTATTGTATTTCTGGTAAATTTTATGCTTACTATGTGTTGCAACACTACTGTCAGCAGGAAGCACTTTAAAGGCAGGGGTAGTGTAGTTGATGTCAGATTAATACTTGTTCTATTCTGGGCAAAGGTTTATCTTGACTTCAACCTTAGGATAGCACCCTCTAATGGACAATTGTGATACTTCCATGCTTACATCAATCATTTTTCCAGTTCCATGACACTGTAATAGGAAAGTTTTGTGCTTGGAGCCTGTGGCCACTATGAACTTGACTGAGATTCTGTAAACTCAGTCATAAATACCTCGATTGGCATACTTGAGGAGACCATGGATCAGTGCTGTGGCTACAACTGTTTTCAAAATGTATTTAATGACTTGGAGGAAGGATGTGAATGTACTGTGGCCAAAGTTGCAGATGATACCAAAATAGGTGGATAGGCAAGTTGAGGGAGGGATACAAACAGTTTACAGAGAGATATTGATAGTTGGGAGATAAGTTGGCAAATGGACTATAATGTGGTAAAACATGATGTTTTTCATTTTGGAATGGAGAACAGAGAGCAGAATATTATTTAGATTGAGAAAATTGCAGAAAGCTGTAGCACAAGGAACTTGGGTGGTATTTGTGCATGAAACATAGATGCAGAGGGTAATCAGGATGGTTAATGGAATTTTAGGCCCTTATTTCAAAGGGGTTGGAATATAAGAGTAGACTGTATGAGGTACAGGTGAGACCACATCTGGAGTTTTGTGAGCAATTTTGGTTCTCTTATTTAAGGAAAGATATCATTTAATTGGAGGCAGTTCAAAGAAGATTGATTAGGATGATCCCTAGTATGGAAGGATTGTCTTATGAGCAAAGGCTAAACAGGCTGGGAGGGTTCTCACTGGAGTTTAGAAGAATTGAAACATAAAGGATTCTTAAGGGCTTGACAAGGTAAATGCTGAGAGGATGTTTCCACTCATGGGACAGTCTAGGATATAGTCTAAGGCATAGTCTCAGAATATAAATCTGAGATGAGAATGAATTTCTTCTTTCAGAGGGCTGTGTGTGTTTGGAACTCCGTGCCACAGAAAGCTGTGGGGACAGAGTCCTTGGGTCTGTTTAAGGCTGGGATAGATAGATTCTTGTTCAGTAAAGGAATTAGGGGTTATGAGTGAAACGTCAGAAAGTGACTGTGAAGAATGTTGGCCCAACCATGACCCTGAGATGGAAATGTGTTGCTGGAAAAGCGCAGCAGGTCCGGCAGCATCCAGGGAACAGGAGAATCGACGTTTCGGGCATTAGCCCTTCTTCAGGAACCATGACCCTACTGAATGGCAGAGCAGGCTTGAGAATCTGAATGGCATACTCCTGTTTCTATTTCTTAGTCTTAACACTTTTATCCATCAAGCTGGATCAGATTAAACCTATGGCTTCAAGGTGAAATGTTAGTCTGCTAACTTGTTATAATAACAGCACCTCAACTTTGATTTCTGTAAAGCTCTTAACACTGTAAAATATCCCAAGATGCAGAAGCTAGTAACTACATAAAGATAGTTTATGGACAAGGCTTCTTGTACGTTACTAAGAACAAATTGAACTTTTTGGAGCATATCTAATTGATGAAGTTTATTTTTTTGATATAACTTTGTTTAAAAAAATTTTGTTTGTTCCATGTTTTGCAAATCCTATTAGTTATTTAAATACTGGCTGACGGTAAAAATGACTCACTTCTTGTGTGTGTACTTCTGTACTCATACTTAACTCTCCTTAAGTTTACAGCATAATGTACTTGCACTGAAAAGCTGGGAGCATAGAACTTGTAGGAAATTAAGATGTTACATTGGATAGAGAAATTATGGTTTTAGGATTAATTATGCCATTTTTGTCTTGGTTCTTGGATGAATGATTGAATAATTTAATTCTTAGTATGGAACAAACCAAATCTGGGAGACATGCTTTCAAGTTCAAATTCTGCAAAGTTCTTTAAGGTACAAGCCTCATTTGTAGACTAGACTTCACTATATTCCATATCTGCTCATGCATCACCAAATATGTATGGTCTGACTAGGTTTGTTATCTGCCAGGTCCCTCTGAAGACTTAGTGAAGTGAGTCCCACAGTATAGAATTACTACAGAGGGAATGGCTAGACTCCACTTAAATTGTACAGTACATTAACATTTTGGTCTATTACAAGACCATCACTGAGTCACTGTGAAATCAGAACCTGATATACCTAATTTTCAACTGTTCAGATATTTTAAAGAAGAGACATATTAGACTTCAGACTTTAACTCAGTTTCTCTCTTTCTACAGATGCTGTCAGACCTGCTAGGTTTCTCCAGTTTTGTTTTTGTGTATTTTGATATGCTTATGTTTGCATCAGGATTTTTGTAACCTCCAATTTTCTTGACTGCTGTCGATTAGCCAACAGCCTATATAATGAAACAATAACATACCTTTTCAGAAAACGAGTGCCATTAAAGCAAAAACAAAATCCAAAGAACTTTACAATAACAAACAGGAAAAGGGAGGGATGACTGCTTGGATATTAGAAAAATGATTGAAACAAAATGAATCAAGACACTATTTATTTGAATTGTTGCTGTAATCAGCTTAAATCCACATTTCATTTCTGCTTGGAGTGCAACTGAAAACTCCTGCCATTCGACCAATTATCACAATAACGATTGTTGGTATATTCAAATCCAAATAACAATACTTTGCAGCATTTATGTAGGGCCTTTAAAGTAATGATACATCTTAAGGCACTTCAACTCCAGATTCCTAACCGGAGTTTATTTCAGAAACTGTAGTGACCTTAAGGAACCAACATGACTAAAATGTGTCTTATTTTCTAGCGTTGAAGAAATGGCAATGCATTTGAAAGAAGTAAATGAAAAGGTCCATTATGTCAAGGAATCTTTGCACAGTTTGGACAGTCAACTTGGACATCTACAGGATCTCTCAGCCTTGACTGTGGATACTCTGAAAGTGATCTCTGCTGTGGATAGTTTAAAAGTGGACGATGCCTTCTTAGGGAGCAACACAGAAAGCAGTGACTTCCGAAAACTGCCACATAGCTGGAGCAATGTGGTCCACCTGAATCCTTTGGACAATTTTTCTGCCAAAGCAAAGCAAAATTACTTTAGCACTCCACCTTCACTACTTCGGAACTTAGCAAACAGCCAAAAGCCGTCAGTATGTTATAATAGTGCCAACATTGTAGCTGAATTACACAAGTCAGAAAAGCAGGATGAGAACAAACTAGTATCTTGTGCTGACCTACCTCGTCCCAAGAAGAGAGGGTTGGAAGGTGGTACTGTCATGTCAGAAGTGTTATCTGAGCCTATATCACCTCATAAATATGCACAATTATTCCCATTTCCCTCCACTGTTGTAAGTTCTAAGCACACAGATCTACATTTTAATTTGTCGCTTCCAAGCTCCCCAACATCAACCGATTTAAATACAAATGCTCAAAAGCAGGAGAAGAGCCCATGCAGAACACCAATACAATTCAGCTTTCACAACATGCTCTCTGATCAGGATGAGGGTGTAAACTATGGGAAGCAATGGGACATTATTTGTATGCATCCCGAAAGGACTGATGGAAAGGTGGATACACTTTCATTGGACCTACTGGCTTCTCCGTTTGTAATTGATGCTCCCCTGCTATCAGATAGTCACAATAGAAAGACTCAGGGTGGCTATGTCAACTGGGCATTCAATGAAGATGATGAGCCTGGGATCTTCAGGGCAAGTTTGAGGAATCAAAGAAAAAAACGTATGCATTCTTTATTCAATACTAACTGCACCAATAGAGATGATGGGTCATGCCATATTCAGGTCAAAAAGTCTCATTCCTTCTCATTCAATTCAGACAGATCTAAGCTTAACAGTGAGAGCTTGGAGTCTTTCTCCAAGCACAAATACAACAGTATTTCCTACTGGATCAATCCGCTGAGAAGGAACAGCTGGTCTTCTCGAAGAAACAGCTTAAGGTTCAGGATTCAGAAGGAAGAACATTTGTGGCGCAGTACAAAAATAAAAGGTTTTAAAATTTATTTTATCCAAATGGCAATGGACAAACGTCATTGAAGTTAAGAATCCAAAGCTAAAATGAGTGTGCTTTTCTCACATACATTGAATTCTATGTTTGTCAATGGTTAAAGCAAATATTGCTCCAGCAGAATATTTTAATTGAATGTGAAGTGGCTTCTTGATTATAATTGGACTGTTTAAAAGTCTAATAAGGGCTAGACCTGTATCATTGCTACCTAGGCAGGCAGCTAGAGTTGGGAAATCTGTTGTTAATTGCCTCCTGGGAAGATTTGACCCACATTGGATCTTCATTCTAGGGCTTCAGGTATGGAATAGAACCAGTTTTGCTAACCACAGGAGGATTAGCTGAGAACTGAGGTGGGCTGCCTTTACAAATACCAGTTGTGTGCTTATGTTTTAGACCCACTAATTCTCACCCCTCACAACCTCATGCACTCCTCATAACATCTCAAGTCATTTCATTCCAACTCATGCTAACCCACTCACTACCCTTTGCTCTTATGCCATCTGTCCTGATAGATATCCAAACTTTCATAGAGAACACTTGGCAATGTGCAAACAAACAACTATCAAAGCTACTACGAAAGGTTTATTTTTAATCTTCAATGACACTACATCCCTTTCTTTTTAATTCAAAAGGGGTGATGATGATGGAAGTTAAATGGATCTCATCTGCCCTACAAGGATTTCACATCAACTTCATAAAATTGTTATTCTTACATTGCAGGTTAAGACCCCTTGCAACAGTCATAGTGGAGTGGGTTTGAACTCAGCATTAAATTCTAATGACTCTGCTGGGTTCAGACTTTCCTCATACATGAATTACTCCCTGACCATTCCTCCCTTCCCCATACCGACAAAAACTGGCTCTGTTGGAAATTAGGGCTGGACGTCTACTGGTCCATCGGTCTTGCCCACCATTTTGTTTGCTTTGTGAGTTAGTCTCAGCCTAAGTTGGACTAAACAAAATCTTGACATAAAAATCCAGTCAGCAAAATATTACAAAGCTATTACTAAAAATATAGCTAGTTCATTTAAGGATTGTAGCCAGTCCTTTAAGGAAGCAAAACCTCCCAAAACTGTCATCCTTACAAATGGGTGGCATGGTGGCTCAGTACCTAGCACTGCTACCTTACATTCTTATCTCATGATTTATCATATAATCAACACATGGACCTGCACCTACTCCGATATTGGACCATCTCTCTCAAAATAGGAACAGGATTACACCAATGTAGGAATGAATTTAGAACCTCCTCAAGTAGCTGGCCCCAGGTAGAAATGTAGGCTGATAGATACCAAGGCTGACTGGTTAAAATGCCCACCTTCATTCAATAGAATATTCAACTAGGCCTCACCCCTAACCTCTGAACCCCTTTACCTCCCATTCATTTATGTGCCCCTTTCATATGACCCATGCTCATTCAGCCAGTATCACTATGGGCAGAACACAAGAGCCCTATGATAAACAGATGAATCTTTGAGACATTCATGAAATTGTCAAAATAAACAAACAGCGATTTAAAATAAAACTCTTCCAAAGCATAATCCTTTAGTGCTCATAAAACTTTCAAAAGGAATTTCACAGTCCACTTGAAAGCAAGATCACCATCCCTTAAACTCCATCCATTAATAGATTATGATTTCTCAGCTGAAATCCAATGAGATTCTATTCCATAACTGTGAAGACAAAATTCAATAACCAATACATTAACATATTCGAAGTAGTGGAACAAAAGGCTATCTATTTATCATTCTTCTCCTTTACTAATGTACACCAAATGATATGATGATCACTCTTGCCTCAGTGTTCCCTACAAAAATTGATCCCCTAGATACAACTGACCCCCTTCTTCTACAAATAAAAAAATTATGATAGATCAATTGTAGTTATTGATCACTGAATTTTATTTTTCAACACAATGTATTAAGAATATGGCTAGGATAGGGGATAGAGTAAGGTCAGTTATCAACTGTTGGATCAGTCTCATGATGCTACATGGTCTAATCCTGGTCCTATTGTTATAATACATTGCATGGTTCCAATATAAAACTGACAAATAATTTTCAGTGCTTAAATGAGTTGAAATTTTCCTAAATCTTGTGTGGCATGCATATTTCTCTCACGAAAATTTGAGTCTTAAACATGGTTTCATCTGGCCCTAAATTTTAAAGTTCAGATTTTTCTTTTATACCCTCGTTGGAATCTGATATTTTGTGATGAAATTTAGTTAACTCCCAAGTTCTTCCCTGGTTTTAAATTCTGGTGTTTCTACCCCTCTATAGCCTTTAAAAAACCTTCATACTCCATGAGGTCAAAAACAAAACCACAGAATTGTAGGAGAACATGCTCCAGACGGCAAAAGAAATCCCCAAAGCTGCAAGTACCGGTGTGTAAGAGATAAAAAACATAAAGTTTTGTAAGAACAGAAATGTATTGCAGTATATTTTAAACAGGACAGTTTTAATGTTTTTTATACTGTCAGTGTGGACTTGTTGGGCCGAAGGGCCTGTTTCCACACTGTAGGGAACCTAATCTATTGGTATTCTTACTACTATAATATACATGCACATGTCTTTTGTCACTGTAATGTGCTCTCACAGCATGATATATGACCACTTTGTTTGCATTAGTCATTCACAATATGCACTATGATCCCTTACTGTAAGATTGACTTACTTCCAAATCCTGTATTTTTTCTGTAATCAGATGCATGAGAATGATCTGTTCCATTTATTTTGAGCCACTCTCATTTAGACAGTTAAAAATCACGCAACACCAGGGTTATAGTCCAACAGGTTTAATTGGAAGCACTAGCTTTCGGAGTGCTGCTCCTTCACCAACCACCTGATGAAGGAGCAGTGCTCCGATTAGCAATGTTCCAATTAAACTTGTTGGACTATAACCTGGTGTTGTGTGATTTTTAACTTTGTACACCCCAGTCCAACACTGGCATCTCTGAATCATTTAGAAAGGTCACCGTGCTCAATTCCTTCCCATTGTGGAATTTGTTAATATTGCACCTTGGCAAGCTGTTAGATTTCTACTCCAATGTGTTTTGGTTTGTAACATAAAGCAACAAGGAAATCAGTGAAGATTTGCTATGTCCCATGACAATCATGCCCTTTAAATATTTAATTTATTTATCAAAATCTGTTAAGACAGCTGTAGTTTGTGTTCAATTTCTGTTGGTAAACATCTGTACAAAAAATTTACTCCTGCAGTACACGAAGCAATGGAGTGAATCATCCCTTTCAAGTCATGTCATTTCACCATTTTAATAAAATCAGACTTCAGACAGAAATTTGGCAACTCATAATCTGATTGGGTTTGTTGAGTTTTAGTTATGGTTTTTGGAAAATGTTAGGATTCTCAATCTCACAAGATCTTTGAAGCTGGGCGATACAAATTCCTGTGAGATTTGCCAGATTTCCACTCGTACCACTGTCAAACAGTTAATTTAGTGCTTCAGTTGGATGGACTGGGGCAAAGCTTGCATTATTTTGTGCTGAATTGAACATGCTGTTCAAAGTGGGATAGTTACCCACACCCACCACCCACAACACATACACATTTATATACACTTTATATATTTCATCAAATTAAGTACACGATCTGCTGTTTTGCAGATAATCACAGTAGATGGGTGTTCTCAGAAGACTTTGGACTCATCTCAACAAAACGATGCTGAAAGTGAAAAGAATGTTGAAGAAAAGGAATGTAACAAAAATTGGCTAACTATCTCCACTTTTAACCAAATCAGTATGTTAATTTACACATTATTTCCATATTAAAGTGTAAGCTTAAGACATCTTCTGCAATCTGGTTTATAACAGTGATGCTTTTCCATTATTTGTCTTATAATGAATATTATGAAGACCTATTGCGTGCTTCTTTTACACTTTATTTTTCAGTAGCTACAATTCATATTTCAGTTACCAGTCACCCTTCTAGGTACTCTGGTTTCTTCCCACAGTCTAAAGATGTGCAGGATTGGTGGATTGGCCATGCTAAATTGCCCATTGTGTCTAGGGATGTATAGCCTGGGTGGATTAGCCATGGGGAATGCAGGGTTAAAGAGATAGAATGGGTGTAGGGCATTGAGTACTGTTTGGAATCACAACACAATATTGGATACACCTTCTTAGAGCTGGTAGCTATGCTGTGTGTATAGTTTTCATGCCCCGTAGCTATAGTTTAAAATAGAATTGATGTTTAGAAAGTGAGGACTGGATAGTTACTAAACATTGAAAGTTGCTTTGAGATCTTTCTAATGGATCTGAGAATGTTACCAGACAAATCTGATACTGCACTGGATTTACCTGTGGTTTCAGACTGAAATAGTGTAGGGGTGGCACATTGGCCTCACAGCACCAGGGACCTGGGTTTGATACCAGCTTTGGGCGACTGTCTGTGTGGAGTTTGCACATTCTCCCAGTGTCTGTGTGGGTTTCCTCCGGATGCTCAGTTTCCTCCCGCAGTCCAAAGATGTACAGGTCAGGTGGATTGGCCATGCTAAATTGCCCATAGTATTAGATTCATTAGTCAGGGGAAGTGGGTCTGGGAGAGTTACTCTTCAGAGGGTCGGTGTGGACTTGTTGGGCTGAAGGGCCTGTTTCCACACTGTAGGGAATCTAATCTAAAAAAAAGATTGTTACAGGGAATTTCACTTCATTTTTGTGCAGAGTCTGATACATCTCAAGATTTAAGTTACCAGTTCACAGCTGAAATTGCTTTGCATTGACCTTAAACTTACAAAATATAGCAGTATCATTCACCTGTTAAGGTATGTAGCAGTGCTTGAATGTCAGTATAAACACAGTTATTTGCTTTATCAGAGCTAACTCAGTAGAAGCATATAGAAGCAGACAGTTTTTCTCTGCAATGCTTGATTTACATGTAAGGATGTTCTCACAAGTTCTGTTTTCTTAGGATGTCATCTTAATTTTATGTGAAGGATATGGATTTTTAGTTTTTAGTGGGTTTTGGGAATATACATGATTAATATGGAAGTATATATGATAAATGATAAATATTGAATGTTCATTTGTTAAACCTATGTTTCTGTGAACTCTGTGGTAGGAATATTGGTGCAATATTGATAGGAAAAGCTATCCTATTCTATTACATCACAGTTATGGATATGGATTATTAACCTCAGTTGTGGCCTTAACCACTTGATGCTAATTCCTTTCATGTGCCTGGTACATCATCAGTAACATTTTAATGGTGATAAATGTGGTCTATTTGGTTTTGCTCTGGCATTAGCTTTGATCCAGGAAAGAAAATGTAGCTTGCTGTCAATGTCTGAAAGTCTACTATCCTGAAATTCTTGTTCCTGTGCTTTGCTTCAGCAGGTAATGAAGCCGTCAGTTGTTCAAACCAAAACATTCGTGATCAGGGTGGCAGCATGATATCGAAACCATGCAGTGAAGTTGAAAGGACGTCATTTGAGGTGATGTATAGTGCACATGTGGGCATGGGTTAACTCAGTTGGCTGGACAGTTAGTACTTGGATTAGATTAATGCTAGGAGCACTGGGTTCAATCCCAGTTCCGGCTGAAGTAAACTCTGATAGACTCCTCACTCGAGTTGTAGCAAAAAATCAGAGCACGTTGCCACATTCAGGAAAACAATTGCCAAGGACTTGCCTTTATGCAGTGAACTGAAGAAGTTTTTATAGATATAATTGACTGAATATGAGAACAATTGTTTTAATGATTTGTAGTTTTGCTCCAACTAACTGGGTGAGAACTAATTTCATTTGCATTAAGAAGTAATAAACAAAATCTTCTTAAAGGTGTTGAGGGTTTGTTTACATCTTCACCTGCATAGAAAGAAAATGCTTCCTTTCAAAGTGACCCAGAGTTTATGCCATGTGGTAAAGGAACAATGCTTGCCAGTTATCTCCCTAATAGTTGACTACAAACCTTGCTCAGGCTTTGGAGTGAATACTGTGTTTGGTCCAGCACTGTGACTGCTACAGAAATAGGTAGGATTTCAACTAATTGAGGAATTATTTCCTAACTCACAGAGTCTAAATAAGGAAGTCTAATACAAAAAAAAAATACAAATAAGATTTTAAGTATATTCAAAAAGTGAAATAAAGATTGGGAAAGATTGTTGAGAGAGGGGTAAAAGGTGGAAGAAATAAGATTTAAAAAAAACTACAGCTATTAATTACGGAGTGATGAGATTCCCAGCTGGAGGCAGGGAGAAAGTGCTGCAGTTCATAGAGTCATACAGTCATAGAGATGTACAACACGGAAACAGACACTTAGGTCCAACTCATACATGCTAACCAGATATGCCAACTCAATCTAGTCCCATCTGCCAGCACTGGGCCCATATCCCTCCAAACCCTTCCTATTCATATACCCATCCAGATGCCTTTTAAATGTTGTAATTGTACTAGCCTCCACCTGGCAGCCTCTGGTACCTCATTCCACACATACATCAACATCTGTGTGAAAAAGGTTGTCCCTTGGGTCTCTTTTATATCTTTCCCCTCTCAGTCTAAACCTATGCCCTCTAGTTCTGGACTCCCTCACCCCAGGGAAAAGACTTTGTCTATTTATCCTATCCATGTCTCTTATGATTTTATAAACCTCCATAAGGTCACCCCTCAGCCTCCGATGCTCCAGGGAAAATAGCCCCAGCCTGTTCAGCCTCTCCCTATAGCTCAAACCCTCCAACCCTGGCAACATCCTTGTAAATCTTTTCTGAACCCTTTCAAGTTTCATAACATCCTTCCAATAGGAAGGAGACCAGAATTGCACACAATATTCCAAAAGTGGCCTAACCAATGTCCTGTACAGCTGCAACATGACCTCCCAACTCCTGTACTCAATACTCTGACCAATAAAGGAAAGCATACCAAACACCTTCTTCACTATCCTATCTACCTGCGACTCTAATTTCAAGGAGCTATGAACCTGCATTCCAGGGTCTCTTTGTTCAGCAACACTCCCAGGACCTTACCATTAAGCGTACAAGTCCTGCTAAGATTTGCTTTCCCAAAATGCAGCACCTCGTATTTATCTAAATTAAACTCCTTCTCAGCCCATTGGCCCATCTGGTCAAGATCGTGTTGTAATCTGAGGTAACCCTCTTCGCTGTCCACTACACCTTCAATTTTTGTGTCATTGGCAAATTTACCAGCTTTACCTCTTATGCTCACATCCAAAACATTTATATAAATGACAAAAAGTGGTGAACCCAGCACCGATGCTTGTGGCACTCCACTGGTCACAGGCCTCCAGTCTGAAACACAACCTACCATCACAACCCTCTGTCTTCTACCTTTGAGCCAGTTCTGTATCCAAATGGCTAGTTCTTTCTGTATTCCATGAGATTTAACCTTGCTAACCAGTCTCTCATGGGGAACCTTGTCAAACGCCTTACTGAAGTCCATATAGATCATGTCTATGGCTCTGCCCTCATCAATCCTCTATGTTACTGCTTCAAAAAAGAATTAAGTTTGTGAGACATGATTTTCCACACACAAAATCATGTTGACTGTCCCTAATCAGTCCTTGTCTTTCCAAACACATGTACATCCTGTCCCTCAGGATTCCCTCCAACATCTTGCCCACCACCAATGTCAGGCTGACTGGTCTATAGTTCCCTGGCTTTCTTAAACAGTGGCACCATGTTAGCCAACCTCCAGTCTTCCGGCACCTCGCCTGTGACTATCGATGATACAAATATCTCAGCAAGGGCCCGAGCAATCACTTCCCTAGCTTCTCACAGAGTTCTAGGCTACAATTGATCAGGTCCTGGGGATTTATCCACTTTTATGCATTTGAAGACATCCAGCACTTCCTCCTCTGTAATGTGGACATTTTCCAAGATGTCACCATCTATTTCCCCACATTCTATATCTTCCATATCCTTTTACACAGTGAGCACTGATGAAAATACTTGTTTAGTGTCTCCCCCATCTTCTGCGATTCCCCGCAAATGCTGCCTTGCCTGTCTTTGAGGGGCTCTATTCTCTCCCTAGTTATCTTTTTGTCCTTAATGTATTTGTAAAAACTCTTTGGATTCTCCTTAATTCTATTTGCCAAAGCTATCTCATGTCCCCATTTTGCCCTCCTGATTTCCCTCTTAAGTATACTCCTACTGCCTTTACACTCATCTAAGGATTCACTCAATCTATCTTGTCTATGCCTGACATATGCTTTCTTCTTTTTCTTAACCAAACCCTCAATTTCTTTAGTCATCCAGCATTCCCTATATCTACCAGCCTTCCCTTTCACCCTGACAGGAATATACTTTCTCTGGATTCTCGTTATTTCATTTCTGAAGGCTTCCCATTTTCCAACCGTCCCTTTACCTGCGAACATCTGCCCCCAAACAGCTTTTGAAAGCTCTTGCCTAATACCGTCAAAATTGGCCTTTCTCCAATTTAGAACTTTAACTTTTAGGTTCGGTCTATTCTTTTCCATCACTATTTTAAATCTAATAGAATTATGGTCGCTGGCCACCAAAGTGCTCCCCCACTGACACCTCAGTCACCTGTCCAGCCTTATTTCCTAAGAGTCAGTCACGTTTTGCACCTTCTCTAGTAGGTACATCCACATACCGAATCAAAAAATTTTGTTGTACATACTTAACAAATTCCTCTCCATCTAAACCCTTAACACTATGGCAGTCCCAGTCTATGTTTGGAAAATTAAAATCCCCTGCCTTAACCACCCTGTTATTCTTAAAGATAACTGATATCTCCTTACAAATTTGATTCTCAATTTCCCTCTAACTATTAGGGAGTCTATAATACAATCCCAATAAGGTGATCATCCCTTTCTTATTTCTTAGTTCCACCCAAATAACTTCCCTGGATGTATTTCTGGGAATATTCTCCCTCAGTACAGCTGTAATGCTATCTCTTATCAAAAACACCACTTGATCTCCTCTCTTGCCTCCCTTTCTGTCCTTCCAGTAGCATTTGTATCCTGGAACATTAAGCTGCCAGTCCTGTCCATCCCTGAGCCATGTTTCTGTAATTGCTATGATATCCCAGTCCCATGTTCCTAACCATGCCCTGAGTTCATCCCTTCCCTGTTAGGCCTCTTGCATTGAAATAAATGCAGGTAAATTTATCAAACCTACCTTGTTCTCTGCTGTGTCCCTGCCTGCCCTGACTGTTTGACTCGCTTCTTTGCTCAACTGTACCAGTCTCAGATTGATTCCTTTCCTCACTATCTCCCTGGGTCCCACCCTTCCACCTTACTAGTTTAAATCCTCCTGAGCAGCTCTCGCAAATCTCCCTGCCAGTATATTAGTCACCTTCCAAGTCAGGTGCAATCTGCCGTTCTTGTACATGTCACTGCTACCCCAGAAGAGATTCCAATGATCCAAAAATGTGAATCCTTCTCCCACACACAAGCTCCTCAGCCATGCATTCATCTGCTCTATCCTCCTACTCCTGCTGGGAGTAATCGAGATACAGAGGAATCTTGATTATCCGAATATCAATTATCCAAATATCGGATTTACTGAAAAATATCTCAAGTTCCTGATAGAAACATCACATCAAAGACGTGTTTCCAACACTGATTGTGTCTTTTGTTTACAATGATTAAAAATGAACCAAGCTTACTGAAATGCTGCTGAAAGCCCAGGCACCGTCTCCAAATGACTGACTGCCAGCTCCCTCTCTCTCTCTCTCTCCATACTTTCCCTGGAGTTCTAAACAGGGGTGTACAATGAACCCCCCTTCTCCATATAACCTCTTCAACACTGTCCTGTACAGGGCAAAGATGGAACTTGTCAAAAAGTTGCAGTAAAAAGCTGTGTGTCTGGCTATGTGTGTGTGTGCGCACATGCCTGTGCTTATGCTAGCTATTTGGAGACTAACCCCCCCTAAAGGCAGATTAGATTAGATTAGATTAGATTAGATTAGATTACTTACAATGTGGAAACAGGCCCGATGGCCCAACAAGTCCACACCGACCTGCCGAAGCGTATACCACCCAGACCCATACTCCTACATTTACCCCTTCAGCTAACACTACGGGCAATTTAGCATGGCCAATTCACCTAACCTGCACATTTTTGGACTGTGGGAGGAAACCGGAGCACCCGGAGGAAACCCACGCAGACACGGGGAGAATGTGCAAACTCCACACAGAGAGTCACCTGAGGCGGGAGTTGAACCTGGGTCTCTGGCGCTGTGAGGCAGCAGTGCTAACCACTGTGCCACCGTGCCGCCCACAAGGCAGCAACAGTCTTCCTGTTGGTGTCCAGTCCAGCTGCCCTGGAGGGGGGTTATGGATGGGTTTGGTGGTGGTGGGGTGCCTGAGGTCGGGAGGGGTGTGGATGGTGTGCAGGGGTTGGGGCAGATAGCGCCAGGGATGGACGGGGAGGGTGGAGCGGATGGGGTCTCACGGTGGGGGGGAGGATGTTTGCCCATCTCATTTGGATAATTGAGGTTCCTCTGTATTACTTCTCTCTAGGACCTCCTTTTTGAATTCCTGCCTAACGCTCTATATTTTCCAATCAGAATCTCAACCTTTTTCCTTCCTATGTCGTTGGTTCCAATGTGTACAGTGACCTCCTGCTGATCCTGCTCCCCTTGAGAACATTCTGTAATCTCTCTCAGACATCCTTGATCCTAGCACCAGGAATGCAACACACCATTCTGATTTTTTGTTGCTGGTCACAGAAACATCTGTCTGTACCTCAGACTAGAGAGTCCCTTAACACAATCGATCGCTTGGAACCCGATGTACCTCTCATTGCATTAGAACCAGTCTCGATACCAGAAACTTGGATATTCGTGCTACATTCCCCTGAGAGTCCACCACCCCTTACATTTTCCAAAACAGCATACTTATTTGAAATGGGGATAGCCACAGAAGACTCCTGCGCTACCTGCCTACCTGTCCTGGAGTTAACCCATCTATGTTACTGTAACCGCGACTTTGCCCCGTTCCTATAACTGCCATCCATCACACTCCCTTGCTCTTGTAAATTCCTCATTGCCTCCAACTGTTGCTCCAACCATTTAATCTGATGGGATTTGCAACCAACAGCATTTATTGCAAGTATAATCCTCAGTAACACGTAAACTCTCCCTAAACCCCCATATCCGACAAGAAGAGCATATCACTCTACTAAGGGCCATTTTTGCTTCTTCCAATCTGCAGACCCAGAAAATGGCACTGTCTTATTCCTCTACAAAACACTGCTCCAGGCTAACTTAATACTTCTTGCTTTTTTTAAAAGTTTAATTGAGAGGCCCCAAATAAAACATATAATCAAGAAAGAACCCACTCTATTCACTACTGCAGACTTCTAGCAAGGCCCCAAGGCCACATTTAAAACTATTCACCTATCTGTCTTTGTGCTGTGACCTCTCCCAAACAGATTCCTCCAAGATTACTTGTGAATTTCACTGTTTGTTAATTTTCCCAGACGCACTCTGACGTCCGGCAATAGATGAATTCAACAGCAAAGGCAGGAACTGTGCAGGTTCACTGCTGTGTCAGTTAGCAGCGTGGGCTTCTTTTTCTCTCTATCTCACTTTCCTGCACAGACCATGTGCTGCTTTTGTCTGTTTATCTCCCTTTTAAAAGTCCATTGTTTTGACTTTTCTTTTTCTCCAAAGTTCCAAAACAATGCAACAGTACGTAAAACAGTAATTGCTGCTCCTGGATTTTGAGGAAATCACCTTCGACACCTAAAATACCTCAAAAAAAAAAGAGCAGCCTGTTACAGCCAGAAATTTTTCCCGCCCTCCATCTTGGATTACTCAGAATCCTTTTGAAGTAAAGTCATACCAGACTAGAAATGTTAACTCCTTTTTTTCTCTCTGATGCTGTCAAACCTGTTGCATCTCTGTACCATCCTCTCTATATGTTCCAGATTTCCAGCATCCAAAATATTTTGATTGATTTACAGAGTGCTGTTTTCCATAGAATCCCTACAGTGTGGGAACAGGCCCTTCAGCCCAACAAGTCCAAACCAACCCTCCGAAGAGTATCCCATCCAAACCCATTCCCCTAGCTATTACTCTACACTTGCCCCTAACTAACACATCCCTGAACACTCTAGGCAATTTAGCATTACCAATTCATCTTGGACTGTAGGAGAAAACTGGAGCACCTGGAGGCTGCCCGCGCAGACATGGGGAGAACATGCAAACTCCACAAAGACAGTCGCCCGAGGCTGGAATTGAACCCAGGTCCCTGGTGCTATGAAGCAGAGGTGCTAACCACTGAACCACTGTGCTGCCAAGTTCATTCTATTAGTTCATTCTTTTCCTCAGACCCCACACGTTGCTTAACTGCTACAAATACTTTTAAAAATGAATCTGCCACCTGGGGATACCAAGTTCCAATTCTGCCCTGGACATACCCTGTACCTGGTGGGGTACACTTTGGCTTATTATAAAGGCTTTATGGGTGTTTTACTTATTGTATGGCCTGCCAGATTAATCTGAATTCTTAGGAGGCTGGAGACATAGGGACTACCAGTGTAATAAGTGTCTTTCTCAATCCTTCATGTCACTGGCCATGCCGGGGCCAGGGAAAGACTTTGTCCAGAAACAAAGGCATGGAAATTCCTGTGCACATCTGGAACACAATGGTTCTGTGACTGAATCAAGTTTACAGAAATTTCACAGGTACTGCAATGGAATTCTGCAGGAATGATCAAGGAGTTTGAATACCTATGTTTTGAATTGTGCTCTAAGAGCCAGGGCAATGAGATTTTGCATCCAGTTGATTTTTGTCTAGGAAAAAAGGACTTAAGCACCTTGTCAGCAAAAAGTGAGAACTAATAATAACTGTATGCGATGTCTGGAAAAATATTTTTTAAAAAAGACATATGTTCATCTTTCAATGTGACACTTCTTTCTCATGAAAATATTTTTCTGACATCATTAGTAATTCTTATCCCAAATATATTAGGTGATAGGTGTTTAAAACACAATAAAAGAATTCTGACATAAAGTAAAACACAGTTGCTATTGAAAAGTTGAAGTAAAGTCAGAAAATTATTGGAATTGGAAAAGCAAAATATTGCAAATGTTTGAAATCTGAAGTGAAAAGAATAGAAAGTATTGGAAATCAGTAAGGCAGGCTGCATCGCGGATGGAAAAGCAGATGTGATGCTTCAGATCAATCAAAGACCACAAGCTAACAAAGTTAACTCTGTTTCTTTATCCACAAGCTCTGGCAGACCATAAAACCATAATATAGAAGAGTGGAAGTAAGGCCATCAAGTCCACTCTGCCATTTAATCATGGCTGATGGGCATTTCAATTCAACTTACCTGCACTCTCCCTGTAGCCTTAATTCCTTGTGAGATTAAGAATTTATCAATCTCTGCCTTGGAGACATTTAATGTCCCGGCCTTCACTGCACTCAGTGGCAAAGAATTCCACAGGCCCACCACTCTCTGGCTGAAGAAAAGCCTCCTCATTTCCGTACAAAATTGACCCCCTCTAATTCTAAGGCTGTGCACATGGGGCCTAGTCTCCTCCACCACCCCAACGGAAACAACTTTCCAACATCCACCCTTTCTAAGCCATGCATTATTTTGTAAGTTTGTATTAGATCTCCCCTCAACCTTCTGATCTCAAATGAATACAATCCCAGGATCCTCAGCCGTTCATCATATGTTAGGCCAGCTGTTCCAGGGATCATCCATGTGAATCTCTGCTGGACACGCTCCAGTGCCAGTATGTCCTTCCTGAGGTGTGGGGCCCAAAATTGGACACAGTATTCCAAATGGGGTCTAACTAGAGCTTTATAAAGTCTCAGTAGCACATCGCTGCTTTTATATTCCAACCCTCTTGAGATAAATGACAACAATGCATTCGCTTTCTTAATCACAGACTCAACCTGGACAAGCACTTGCAGATCCCTTTGTACTTTGGCTTTATGAATTTTCTCACCGTTTAGAAAATAGTCCATGCCTGTATTCTTTTTTCCAAAGTGCAAGACATTGCGTTTGCTCACGTTGAATTTCATCAGCCATTTCCTGGGTCACTCTCCTAAACTGTCTCAATCTTTCTGTAGCCTCCCCACGTCCTCCTCTGTACCTGCCTGTCCACCTAACTTTGAATCATTGGCAAACTTTGCCAGAATGCCCCCAGTGAACAGCTCTGGCCCCAACATTGAACCCTGCGGGACACCATTGTCACTGGCTGCCTTTCCAAAAAAGAACATTTTATCTTAACTCTCTGCTTTCTGTCAGACAGCCAATCCTCAATCCATGCCAACAGCTCACCTCAAACACCATGGGCCTTCACCTTACTCAGCAGCCTCCCATGAGGCACTTTATCAAAGACCTTTTGGAAGTCTAAATAGAAACATCCACTGGGTTTCCCTGGTCTAACCTACTTTTACCTCTTCAAAGAATTCTAACAGATTTGTCAGGCAAGACCTTCCTTTACTAAATCCATCTGACTTGTTCTAATCCAACCCTGCACTACCAAGAATTTAGAAATCTCATCCTTGACAATGGATTCTAGAAGTTTACTAACAAGTGAGGTTAGGCGAATCGGCCTATAGTTTTCCACCTTTTTTCTTGATCCTTTCTTGAACAAGAGTATTAGAACAGTGATTTTCCAATCATCTGGGACCTTCCCAGACTCCAGTGACTTTTGAAAGATTACAGTCAGCACCTCTGCTATTTCCTCAGCCACCTCCCTCAGAACTCTCGGATGTAGCCCATTGGAGCCAGGCAATTTATCAAGTTTTAGATCTTTTAGCTTTTAAAGCACTTTCTATTTTGTAATGGCTACCATACTCAACTCTGCCCCCTGACTCTCCTTAATTGTTGGGATATTACTCCTGTCTTCCACTGTGAAGACTGACGCAAAGTACTTATTAAGTTCCTCAGTTATTTCCTTATCTCCCATCACTAGTCTTCCTGCATTAATTTGGAGTGGCCCAATGTCTATTTTTGCCTCTCATTTGTTTCTTATGTATTGAAAGAAACTTTTACTATCATTTCTAATATTATTGGCTAGCCTACCTTCATATTTGATCCTCTCCTTCCTTATTTCTCTCTTTGTTATCCTCTGTTTGTTTTTTAGTCTTCCCAATCTTCTGATTTTCCAGTGCTCTTGGCCACTTTATAGGCTCTTTCTTTTTGTTTGATACATTTCCTGACTTCCTTTGCCACCCATAGCTGTCTAATTCCACCCCGCCTCCCACTCCCAGATAATCTTTTATTTGGGATGAACCTCTGTACTGTGTCCTCAATTACATCCAGAAACTCCTGCCATTGTTGCTCTACTGTCTTTCCCACTAGGCTCTGCTTCCAGTCAATTTTCGTCAGTTCCTCTCTCATGCACCTTTGTTTAACTGTAACACCATTACATCCGATTTTGCTTTCTCTCTTTCAAACTGTAGACCGAACTCTACCATATTATGATCGCTGCTTCCTAAGTGTTCCCTTACTTTAAGATCTTTTATAAAGTCTGACTCATTACTTAGCACTAAATCCAGAATAGCCTGCTCCCTTGTGGGCTCCATCACAAGATGTTCCAAAAAGCCATCCTGTAAGCATTGCATGAATTCCCTTTCTTTGGATCCACTGGCAATAGTATTGACCCAGTCCACTTGCATATTGAAGTCCCCCATGATCACTGTGACCTTGCTTTTCTGCCATGCCCTATCTATTTCCTGGTATGTCTTGCGCCCCTGGTCCTGACCACTGTTAGGAGGTCTGTACATAACTCTCATTATGGTGTTTTTGCCTTTGTGGTTCCTCAACTCCTCCCACACAGACTAAACATCATCTGACCCTGTGTCATTCAGTGCCATAGATTTAATTTCATTCTTAATAAACAAGGTAATCCTACCCCCTCTGCCCACCTCCCTGTCTTTTCGTTAAGTTTGAAATCTTTGGATGTTTAACTGTCAGTCCTGAACCTCCTGCAACCACATCTCTGTGATGCCACATCATAATCATTCACAATAATTTGTGCCATTAATTCATCTACTGTGTTACAAATTCAGTTGAGTACCTACAATATTTTCTGTTTTAATACAAACATTTCTGAATCTTGCCTTTATTTTGCTGATGTACTTGTGTGATAGTTTTATTGCTGAATTACTACTTCATGTTGTGCAAAGTGAAAGACAAATAATTAGAATATTTCTAAATTTTCAGGATCTGACTAAAGATTTGTTTTTGCCGAATAACCTAAGCAGGAAGTCATCGTAAGTATTTTAGTCATTTTCTTAATTAACTGCCCATTTTCTAGATGGAAAAGGCAGGAATCACAACACAATATTGGACAGGCCTTCTTAGAGTTGGTAGCTATGCTGTGTGTGTAATTTTCATGCACCATAACTGTGACTTAAAATAGAATTGATGTTTAGGAAGTGGGGACCGGAGAGTTATTAAACATTACAAGTTGCTTTGAGATCTCTCTAATGGATCTGAGAATGTTACTAGACAAATTTGTCACTGCACTGGATTTACAAATGGTTTCAGACTGAAATAGTGTAGAAATACTGCTTGTAGGGAATCTCACTTCATTTTTATGCAGAGCCCGATACATCTCTAAATATATGCTGTCGGGTCACAGCATAGTTTTGGTTGAAGTAATATGATATCTTTATCTCTCTAGTAGATTGTGACTTTTTTCACTGCATTTCAACAATCATTGCTCTCCAATACTTAGATTCAGAATGTATATCAAAATATATTAATTATCTGAAGTGACTTTAAAAAAAAAAGCCATTGTTGGCTAGATCAACATTTAATGCTTTAAGAGAATGGTGGTGAGCTGCCTCCTTGAACTGCAGAGTGTATTTGCAGGAAATACTCCCACTACACCATCAAGGAGGGAATTCCAGGATGTTGACCCAGCAACACTAAAGGAATGGGGATATATTTCCAAGTCAGGATGGTGAGTAGTTTTGGGGAGAACTTGTAGCTGGTGAAGTTTCCATGTATCTGCTGGAATTTCCTTTTGGTCTTACAACCTGACATTGCACCAAGAAAATATTTAACCCAATAATCTACGGGAGCACCTTTAAATTCCCAGCTTTGTGCTGTGCTATAAAATGTCAGGCATTAAAAAAAAAATCAATTAGTTCATTGATTGTTATTCTCTTAACACATCAGATTGAAATGAATTTGTAAGTAAGCATAATTAGCAGCTTCATTGAGAAAAGTCAAATATATCTCTTACAAAAACTTGGACAAGGATGATATGGATGATGTGGACAATGTTAATGAAAATTTGACACAGCTCAGTTAGATTTATAGCCACTCTGCCCTCCAATATATTTCAATGCCAAAATACTAAGGGACCTTTAATGCAGCATTGTTACACCTTCCACATTATTTATTCTGCAGTCAAATGAAATAGCACTGATTTAGTGGCAGTTTTAGGTGGAGCTGTGCTCCTATGAAGTAGGTTGAGACTAGTTTTCACACAAGGCCTTCACAAAGGGGAAACTTCTGCCTTAAAGGTTTGACCTTGGGGCTGCCAAGCCTCCGGGAATGCCTGGGAATCTCTCAAATTGGTTATCTATGTCCCATTGACTTTAAACACTGCTATTTTTAAGAGGCAACTTGGCTTTTGAGATCCCGAGGGTGCTTGATAGGGTAGACCCAGAGAGGGTGTTTCCCCTTTTGGGAGAATCTATAACCCATGGTTACTATTTTAGTCCAGAGATGCAAAGAACTTTTTTTTCTTTCAGAGGATTCTCAAACTTTGGAATACTCTTTTCCTCAAAAGATGTTGGAAGCAGTGACTTTGAATATTATTAAAGGCAGAGGTGGATAGATTCTTCTAAGTAAAGGAATGAAAGGTTGTGAGGGACAAGTGGGAATGTGGAGTTGAGGTTGCAATCAGATTAACCATGATTTTATTAAATGGTGGATGTGCAAGATGGCCTACTCCTGTTTCTAACTTGTTTCTTTCAAATAAGATCACCTCTTGGACTTCTAAATTGTGGTAGATGCAGGTCCAGTGGTTTCTCACAAGACAGCCCCACATCCCATGAATCAGTTAAGTGAACCTTCTTTGCACTCTTTTCAAAGAGATTCTATCCCTTCTTCAAAAAAAAGACCAAAACTATATACTGTACTCCACATGTAGTCTCACCAATGCCCTGCACAAATTGAACAAACTTCCTTACCTTTATATAGCATTCCCCTTGGAAGTTGCTATTTTATGAGGGGACCTTTCCAAAACCTTGGGAAAGTTGGAAAATAAAAGAGAGACAAAGAGGTAGACAGCACAGAAAAAGGCCATTGAACCCAATGACCCTGTGTAGGTCAGAGATGTGCACCTAACTATGCTAATCCCATTATTTAGCATTTGGCCTATAGCCTTGCATGCCTTGGCATCTCAAGTGTATATCTAAATAATGATTATGAGTATTTCTGTCTCTATCACCCTGACAGGCAATGAGTTCCAAATTCTCACCAGCCTCTGGATGAAAATATTTTTCCTTGCATTCCTTCTGCCCCTTACCTTAAGTCTGTGCCGCCTAGTCATTGAGCCATCTACTGTGGGGAATAGTTCCTTCCCATCTTCCCTGCCTATGCCTTTCATAATTTCATACACACAATCATGTCCTCTCTACCAAGGAAAACAACTGTGACTGACGCAATTTCTTTTCATAACTGAGAGCTCAGGCAACATCTGGTAAATCTGTTCTGCACCCTCTCCAATCCAATCACGTCTCTTCTATAATGTGGATTCCAGAACATCATACAGTGTTCCAGCTGTAGTCTAACCAGCATTGTATGCAGTTCCAGCATCACCTCCCTGCTGTTAGCCAATAAATTTAAGTATCACATATGCCTTCTTGATCACTTTATCTACCTGTCCTGCAACCTTAAGGGACTATTGGATATGCTCCATATGTCCTACTATTCATCATGTATTTCCTTGTCTTTTTGTCCTCCCCACGTGCATCACCTTACACTTCTCCATTTTGGAATCCATTTGCTGTTAATCTGCCCATCTGATCAGTCCATCTTTATCCTTCTGTAATTTAAGGATATCATCCTCACTATTTACTGCACACCAATTTCGCATCATCTGTGAACTTATCGAAAAGCATCCTGCATTCAAGTTCCAATCATTTACATATACCACAAACAGCAAGGGCCCCAATACTGATCCCTATGGAACCCCACTGGACACAGGCTTCCAGTCATAGAAACAACCCTCACTATTATATTCTGCTTCATGCTCCTCAGCCAATTCTAGATCCAAATTTAAGTGGATCCCCTGGACTTTTACCTTTTATCAATCTTCTATGTGGGACCTTAAAAAAAGCCCTGCTGAAGTCCAAGTAGAGAATATCAACTGCATTGCCCTCACCCACAAACCTGGTCACCTCTTTAAAATATTCAATCAAGTTGGTCAGAAATCACCTCTCTTAAATTAAATTTTGCTGACTTTTCTTGTTTAATTCCTGCCCCTTCAAATGCAGATTAATTCTGTTCCTCAGTATTGCTTCCAACAGTTTTCCCAGCACTGACATTAGATTGATTGGTCTGTAGATTTCTGGTTTATTTCTTCCTCCTTGAATAACGTTACAACATTACCTGTCCTCCAATCCTCTGGCACCTCTCCTGTGGGCAGAAAGGAATTGAAAATTATTGTCAGTACGACTGTTATTTCCTCCCTTGCCTCACTCATCAGCCTGGGACACGTTTCATCTGACCCTGGAGATTTATTTACATTTACTTTATTCGTCATTCTTTAGTGTTTTTAATATTCTATTCAATCTTCTGATCTACCACTAATCTTCATGGAATTGTATGCTTTTGCTTTAATTCTGATATCATCTTTGACTTGGGTTTTTAGCCGTGAATGATCCACCCTTCTCCTAGAGTGTGTCTTTTTCACTGGAATATATGTTTGCTGAGTGTTATGAAGTATCTCCTTAACTTTTTTTTGTCCTTTACATATCCTCTGACTTATTGCTCAGCCTAATTTTCCTGTTCACTCTCTTTTCATTCCCGTATTCTTGCCATTATTTGAGTTGAAAATGTAAGCCTTCGTTCCATTCCCCTCTACATCAAATTGAATGCAAAGTTCAGTCATTTTATGATCACTGCTATCTAGGTGTGCCTAAGCTTGTGCCTTCCATCTGATTTTATTTCCTTTCTGTTTTAGTCACTATTCATGGATATTGATTTCAGTGAGTGATATTGCTGAGGGTAAAAGGTAAATAAAGTTTGAGATTCAGCAAAGTCAAGAAAGAGAAATCTGCACGGCATTAATCATTGGTGCCTTTTGCCAGGGCAGTTCATTCGGTTAACTATTTAGTTGGTTAGACTCTGAGATCGGGTGATGACAGCAGAGTGAAGTGGCAGATGAGGAAACTCTGTATAATATCTGCAAATGCTCAGACTACGAAAATAAACTTCCAAAAGAAAGACATGCTGTAAACCTCCCAAGCATTGTGGGAACACTTTGTATCAGAGCAGCGACAGTAAAATATTATAATTTCTGTTCAGTAAGTCACTGGCTTCTGCGGTGTTCCCTGTTCACACAACACATTTCTTTTCTAACTTTGTTTTTAAATTGATCCAATCTTAGATTGATTCTTTCACCTCAGCACTGTGTACCTCAACAATTTACAGGTGTGGCTCTAAACTAAATAAATGTTACGTTGAAACATTTGCCAGAACAGATTGCAGGGCAGACCAGTTCTTCGATTGTCATTCAGACGGTCAACTACAAATTAATTTTAATCACAAGCGAAACCACAGAGTGGGCAGGATCCATCACAAGCTCAGTTATATCAGAGCAGATGAACATCAATTATCAATTAAGTAATGGTCCAATAATTCTTTTTTGATTGTATCCAGACATAGTTTTGGATTCAAAGCAAGTAATTAAACTATTGACTATTCACCTGGCATTTTAATTTGCTTATTTCTGTTTTGGTTATTACCGGTAATAATCTGGTCAAACAGAATCTTTGGATCAACCATTTTCAGCTGCTTCAACAACTACCTTAGCCTCCACTATAAGGTCAGAAGTGGGTATCGTTCATTGGGAATTGCACAATGTTCAGCATCATTCACGATTCCTCAGGTACTGAAGCAGTCTATGTCCAAATGCAATAAGACCTGAACAATATACAGGCTTGGGGTGACAAGTGGCAAGTAACATTCATACCACACAAATGCGAGGAAGTGACTATCTCCTTTAAGAGAGAATCCCACCATTACCTCTTGACATTCAATAGTGTTACCATTTTGACTCCCTAACATCAATATCCATGGTGTTATCATTGACCAGGAACTAGAGTCATAGAGATGTACAGCATGGAAACAGAACCTTCGGTCCAACCCGTCCATGCCGACCAGATATCCCAACCCAATCTAGTCCCACCTGCCAGCACCCGGCCCATATCCCTCCAAACCCTTCCTATTCATATACCCATCCAAATGCCTCTTAAATGTTGCAATTGTACCAGCCTCTACCACTTCCTCTGGCAGCTCATTCCATACACGTACCACCCTGTTTTTCTCTTTTATATCTTTCCCCTCTCACCCTAAATCTATGCCCTCTAGTTCTGGACTCCCCAATCCCAGGGAAAAGACTTTGTCTATTTATCCTATCCATACCCTTCATAATCTTGTAAACCTCGATATGTCACCCCTCAGCCTCCGACTCTCCAGGGAAAACAGCCCCAGCCTGTTCAGCCTCTCCCTATAGCTCAAATCCTCCAACCCTGGCGACATCCTTGTAAACCTTTTCTGAACACTTTCAAGTTTCACAACATCTTTCCAATAGGAAGGAGACCAGAATTGCATGTAATACTCCAACAGTGGCCTTGCCAATGTCCTGTACGGCCGCAACATGACCTCCCAACCCCTGTACTCAATACTCTGACCAATAAAGGAAAGCATACCAAATACCTTGTTCACTATCCTATCTACCTGTGACTCCACTTTCAAGGAGCTATGAACCTGCACTCCAAGGTCTCTTTGTTCAGCAACACTCCCTAGAACCTTACCAGTAAGTATATAAGTCCTGCTGAGATTTGCTTTCCCAAAATGCAGCACCTGGCATTTATTTGAATTAAACTCCATTTGCCACTTCTCAGCCCATTGGCCCATCTGGTCAAGATCCCATTGTAGTCTGAGGTAACTCTGTTCGCTGTCCACTACGCCTCCAATTTTTGTGTCATCAGGAAACTTACTAACTGTAACTCTTATGTTCACATCCAAATCATTTATGTAAATGACAGAAAGTAGAGGACCCAGCACCGATCCTTTTGGAGGTCACAGGCCTCCAGTCTGAAAAACAACCCTCCACCACCACCCTCTGTCTTCTATCTTTGAGCCAGTTCTGTATCCAAATGGCTAGTTCTCCCTGTGTTACATGAGATCTAACCTTGCTAATCAGTCTCCCTTGTCGAACGCCTGACTGAAGTCCATATAGATCACATCTACAGCTCTGCCCTCATCAATCTTCTTTGTTACTTCTTCAAAAAAACTCAATCAAGTTTGTGAGATGTGATTTCCCACGCACAAAGCCATGTTGACGATCCCTAATCAGTCCTTGCCTTTCCAAATACATATACATCCTGTCCCTCAGGATTCCCTCCAACAACTTGCCCACCACTGAGGTCAGGATCACCAGTCTATAGTTCCCTGGCTTGTCTTTACCCCCCTTCTTAAACAGTGACACCACGTTTGCCAAGCTTCAGTCTTCTGCCACCTCACCTGTGACTATCGATGTTACAAATATCTCAGCAAGAGGCCCAGCAATCACTTCTCTAGCTTTCCACAGAGTTCTCGGGTATACCTGATCAGGTCCTGGGGATTTATCAACCTTTAACTGTTTCAAGACATCCAGCACTTCCCCCTCTGTAATCTGGACATTTTGCAAGATGTCACCATCTATTTCCCTACAGTCTATATCTTCCATGTCCTTTTCCACAGTAAATACTGATGCAAAATATTCATTTAGTATCTCCCCCATTTTCTGTGGCTCCACACAAAGGCCACCTTGCTGATCTTTGAGGGG
>NC_057711.1:75522161-75598794 GCF_004010195.1 Chiloscyllium plagiosum | reverse complement strand
CAACACACCATTCTGCTTTTTCTCTGCTGGCCACAGAAACATCTGTCTGTACCTCGGACTACAGAATCCCCTAACACAATTGATCTCTTGGAACCCGATGTACCCCTCGTTGCATTACAGCCAGTCTCAATACCAGAAACTTGGCTGTTCGTGCTACGTTCCCCTGAGAATCCATCACCCCCTTCATTTTCCAAAACAGCATACCTGTTTGAAATGGGTATGTCCACAAAAGACTCCTGCCCTAGGTGCCTCTCCTCTCTTACCTTTCCTGGAGTTAACCCATCTTTGTGACTGTATCTGAGAGTTTCCCCCCTTCCTATAACTGCCATCCATCAAATACTGTTGCTGTTGCAAATTTCTCATCGCTTCTATCAGTTTCTCCAACCAATCCACTTGATCCGATAAGACTTGCATCGAACAGCATTTATGGCAGATATAATCCGCAGTAACCCTTAAACTCTCTTTAAACTCCCACATCTGACAAGAAGTACATATCACTAATACAGTCTTGTCACACAAGTATTTTGGTTACAAGAGCAGGTCAGAGGCTAGAAATCCTGGAGAGAGTAACTCACCTCCTGACTCCCCTATAACCATCCACTAGGAACAAGTCGGGAGTGTGATGGAATAATCCCCACTTGCCTGGATGGGTGAGCTCCAACAACACTCGATAGTTAGATACCATTCAGGACAAAGCAATCTGCTTGATTGGCACCACATCCACAAACATTGAGCCACTCTAACACCAACATTCAGTAGCAGCAGTGTGAACCATTTATAAGATACACTGCAGAAATTCACCAAACACCTTAGGCAGCACCTTCCAAACCCACAACCACTGACATCTAGAAGGTCAAGGACAGCAGGTACATGGGAACACCACAGTGAGCAAGTTCTCGTTCAAGCCACTCACCATCCTGGTTTACAAATATATCGCCATTCCTGAAGTGTCACTGGGTCAAACTTTTGGAATTCTCTTCCTGTTGGCATTGTGGATGTACTTACACCTAATGGGCTACAATGGTTCATGTAGGCAGCTCACCACCACCTTCTCAAAGGCAATTGGGAATGAGCAATAAGTGCTGATCCAGCCAGCAATGCTCACATCCCATGAATGAATTAAAAAAAGAAGGTACTGTACGAGAGGAGATCATTCAACCCTTTGTACCTGCACTTGGAAAGTGTATCTAGTGAGTCCACCTACACTACATCTTCGTATCTCCTAATAGTCCTGCAAGGATATTCGTTTAATGTAAAAATCCAGTCCATTTTGAATTTTATTACTTCTCTTATCTTTTCTGGCAGCACAAGTGGCTCTTCCATAATTGTGAATCTGCCTTGGTGTCTCAGATCCTGACCTGATACTTTTACGGTTATTGTGGCTAAATCTGTCTTGTTGCTGCCACCATGTTCATTTTCCAGAGGTGCGATACAACCTCTGTTTTACCACGTGCAGATGCAGACTTTCACCATGTCTCTCACATTGAGAGCAGCTTGGTGGAAATCTCTCGCCGAAGTTACTTACTCACAATTTGTTAGAGTTTGATTTTACTTGAAATGTTTTAGCAAATCTCTGTGAAGATACTTTCAATCTTAGAATTTGATTGAGTGCATTCAGTGTCATTGGGTTGACAGCGTGACATTACTTCCCAGTATTTAAAGATGAGATTATGAGGCAATGGTCAAAGATATTCTAAAAGCAATTTCCTTCTGGATTGTAAAGTGTTCTGAAAGATTTTCCATTTGTAAAGTACACTACGGGCATGTATATAGTTGATGTACTTTCAGTATTTCATTATATGACTATGTGCTGTCACTTCCATTCCATACAGGTCAAATTCATGTGTTATTGATGGTAAGTCATAAGATTTTGAATGTTCAAATGTATATGCATTTGAAACAACTCCACCTCCTTGATTTTTATATTAATTATTGAGGTTTTGACATTGAATATATAGCTCAAAATTACAGACAGTTGAGTTAAAAATTGGAAAAATAATTTCTTCTGAAAGCGAATTGTGCAATTCCCAGTCTCTAATCTGACTATATTACAGTTCCTTCATCTGCAACCAAGCTTGGCAATTGGGCAAAGTCATCAGCTCCACTCCCCTGGATGGGGCAATAAATTATTTAATTAATCCAGGTTGCTGCAGACTCCTGACCAGTCCAACTGCTCTCATGCTGGCTCACCTGATTTTCCTGAGAACCAATGTTATTTCCTAATGTAAATTATTTCTGGTTTAAGTCACCATTATCACTGAATTACCTCATCAGTTGCATTAATAAAGAGGAGCTGGATTGCTTCTCGAGGCCTCAAGTGGAGACCTTGGTCTTACCTTTCTTCATTACTGCCAAAACCTCCTCTGTCCTGACTTTACCACCTTATACCCCTATTTGAACCAGATACCGCGAACTGTTCCGGGAACATAGCCAGATGTAACGACTTGTCCCACCTAATTCCCACAGCTGCCTGTTGACCAGAAAGCAGATCAATTGTTTTTTTCAGAGAATTCATGTAACTGAATTTCCAAACTCTCCTGATTGCCACTGGCTTTGGGCTGTGCCTTTTTGGGTCTGATATTTCAATTGTATTAAGTTAAAAATCACACAACACCAGGTTATAGTCCAACAGGTTTAATTGGAAGCACTAGCTTTTGGAGCACTGCTCCTTCATCAGGTGATGTGGAGTACACGATTGTAAGACACAGAATTTATAGCAAAAGTTTACAGTGTGATGTAAATGAAATTATATATTGAAAAATCCCTTGATTGTTTTTTAAGTCTCTCATCGATTAGAATGACCACGATAGTTTCACTTCTTTCATATGTAAGTCGCAAAACTTTTTTTCGAAGTTACCTTCTCAGGTGAACTTTAACAATTGGTGTCAGCCCAGATAATCAGTTATATCACACTGTAAGCTTCTGCTATAAATTCTGTGTCTTACAATTGTGTACTCTACCTGGAGGAGCAACGCTACGAAATCTAGTGCTTCCAATTAAACCTGTTGGACTATAACCTGATGTTGTGTGATTTTTAACTTTGTACACCCCAGTCTAACACCGGCATCTCCGAATCAGTTTTATCAAGATCTTCTCCAATGCTGTTGAAATTGGAGGGGCTTCTGTAATGCTAACAACTGGAATCCATTATATTTACTCACTAAACAAAAATATTTAAGATGTTTTTAAAAACTCGACAAGAGTAATGTATCTGTCTTGATGTTTATCTATTGATAACCAGGATGCATTGTGTTTCAGGATTTGTTACCTCATTTAAAACCTCTCAGGATCTGAACTATCATTACTCTGGTAAGGAGAGAGTGAACACAATTCATCAAATCTCCAGTTATCTATTCTGAGCTCAGCAAACTAAGTATTCATTGTTCACAGCTCACAAAACTTGAGAGAAAAGACAGTATCAAATTGTACAGCATCTAACATTTCTTTTTTATTAATAGCTATTTTCTGTGTTATGCTTGTGCCTGTAATGTTATGCAACTAATTACTATGGAGACTGGTATTTTTACTTGCAAATCTCAAATGCATGTAATAGCAGTCCCAGAGTAAGGATATTCAATAGAAAATAGGAGCAGGAGTAGGTCATTTGGCCCTTCAATCCTGTTCTCTCTCCATTTACTTGCAGAGAGTTATAATCAGGTTAGATCTCTCTGGCCATCATATTTTGTTTCTAAATCTTTTGAAAATGTTGCTATTTTTTCCTTCAATGACAAATGTTTCAGGCCCAAATAACAGTACAAATAAAATAATTTTATCGGACAATAGTGATAGGATTATGGTATAGAAGAAGAAATAAGTAAGCACCTAATAAATGTGCATTACCAATCGGTAAGACAGTTTATCAGCATTGTCTCACCTTGAGCCATTTTTGGATTTGGCTAGAATGGGGCCAGAACCACAAGTGGCAGGGTAGCTTCATTAAAATATTCACCAAGGCTCCACAGATAGCACTTTCTAAACCCTTGACCACTACCATTTCAAAGGACAAGGGCAGTAGATACATGGGAACTATCTGCAAGCTCCCTTCCAAGACACTCACCATCTTGACTTGGAAAAATATCACCGATCCTTCGCTGTCACTGGGTCAAATATCTGGAACTCTCTCCTAAATGGCAAATGGACTGCAACAGTTCCAAGAAGGTAGATCATCACCATTTTTTCAAGGGCATCTAGGGACAAGCAACATAACTTGGCCAATGATGCCCACATCTCATGATGACTTAAAATAGAAATAAATTGCCCAGTAATTATCTCTGCCCCTTCAAATGCACTCAGTCAGTTTCTTGGTGACAGACCAGAGGACCAGCATTCCACTACAACTCTGTACCTCCAAAGTAAGACCCCTAACTATGCCTCCCACCACTACCCCATCTACTGGCTGCAGCTCTGACTGCAGGTCACCCTGTGAAGTGATTTCTCTTCCACAGTGGTGAGGTAACAAATGTGGCATAAGTTAGATCTAATCTTTTAAAAGTGATGAGAGGATTAGATTACTTACAGTGTGGGAACAGGCCCTTCAGCACAACAGGTCCACACCGACCCTCCGAACAGCAACCCACCCAGACCCATTCCCTTACATTTACCCCGTCACCTAACACTATGGACATCTGAGGATGTCACCTAGGCAGGGGACGAAACGTCTGCAACACAAATTCTCAGCTCGGCGAACAGAACCACAACAACGAGCACCCAAGCTACAAATCTTGAACTACGGACAAATTAGCATGGCCAATTCACCTAACCTACACATTTTTGGACTGTCGGAGGAAACTGGAGCACCCGGAGGAAACCCACGCAGACACAGGGAGAATGTGCAAACTCCACACAGTCAGTTGCCTGTGGCAGGAATTGAACCCGGGTCTTCTGCTGCTGTGAGGCAGCAGTGCTAACCACTGTGCCGCCCATAAGATGTCTCAAGATGGAGATGCTTTCCTCAATGGCAGGTTGCAGCCCACTCATGCACTTAATTAAGTTAGATTATAAGGTAAATTAATTAAATAAGCAGATATTCTGTCCTCTAATTTGCTTGTCCAGTCAAAATTGATGTCAGTTGACTGCTGCTGACCGGGAGAAAGTGAGGTCTGCAGATGCTGGAGATCAGATCGGGTGCCTCCTCTATATTGGGGAGACAGGCCGCCTACTTGCGGAGCATTTCAGAGAACACCTCTGGGACACCCGGACCAACCAACCCAACCACCCTGTGGCTCAACACTTCAACTCCCCCTCCCACTCCACCAAGGATATGCAGGTCCTTGGACTCCTCCATCGCCAGACCACAACAAAACGACGGCTGGAGGAAGAGCGCCTCATCTTCCGCCTAGGAACCCTCCAACCACAAGGAATGAACTCGGATTTCACCAGTTTCCTCATTTCCCCTCCCCCACATTGTTTCAGTCAAATCCATCGATCTCAGCACCGCTTTCCTAACCTGCAATCTTCTTCCTGACCTCTCCGCCCCCACCCCAGTCTGACCTATCACCCTCACCTTGACCTCTTTCCACCTATCGCATTTCCAACGCCCCTCCCCCAAGTCCTTCCTCCCTACCTTTTATCTTAGCCTGCTGGACACACTTTCCTCATTCCTAAAGAAGGGCTTATGCCCGAAACGTCGATCCTCCTATTCCCTGGATGCTGCCTGACCTGCTGCGCTGTTCCAGCAACACATTTTCAGCTGCTGCTGACAGTGTCAGGTTGGGATTCACATTTGACCCAATGACAGCTCTTGCCCAAAATGGAAAAGTCCTTCTCATGATATCTTATAACAACATGGTTAAACTTATTCATTGTGATGCCTTTTTATAGCTTCATTAAAGTTTTTGCATCACAACCTTAGCTTTTCCAATAGGCTTTGACTTGATTTTTCTTTCTCTCGGAACTGAAACTCTGCCATTGAATGTGACATTTTCCAGGATGTTTCAGCAAGGTTCAGTCAGCTGTACATTTTTCAGTGGGTTCGAAAACCTTTCACTCAGTAGCTCTCACTTAAAGAATTTTGAGAAGTTAAAGGGCAATTTTGACAACATTTTAATGAAGTAAAATTTGCTTTGAGCATATGTTAAACAGCAGACAGATTAACCCTCATATTTACAAGGATTGAGTGGGGATACATATCATGGTAGAGTGTGAAGATTGGGAAAGTTGAAATCACTCAAATTTAACAGCGGCATTATAATTTTTTGTTCCATTTCCTGTCCAGTGGAAGTGCAGCACCATTTTAGCACTCTTCATCACAACTATAGCCAGACTGCCTTTAAGTAATGCCACCGCAAAATAACTAGTTATGTTTTAAAAGAGAAAGGTATTCCAATTCAGATATACTGGGTGATTAAAGGACTTTTAAGGATGTGTCTGCGCATGTATGTAGATAGATGATGGCTCAGTGTTTTGCATCAAAGTAATAAGACATAGAATTGCTCCCGCTTCATCTGGTTTCCTAGCTGCTTGATCACCCCAAGGGAATAAGCTGCAAAAATGCTTTTTAATAGGGAGGGAATAAAGTTTCATCATAGAGCTGCTGACCTAACTGTCCTTCCAAAGAAATGGTACTTGTTTTCAACAGGGTAGACTAAGCACATTTGAAGAGTGGGAGATAAGGCATTTTTAATGTAAACTTTTAACATTGTTTTAAATATGTTTCTTTTTTTGCAGCTGTTGAAAGAAATAATTTAATGAGGCTTGCCCAGACAATACCATTCACCCCCGTTGATCTCTTTGGTAATATTAATGTACTTCTGTTTTGATTTAAAGATCTCATTGCTTGTGGGACAGGGATTGTTAGTTGGGAGAACAAAATGATGATGTTGGGCAGCGTGTTCTGCTCAGTGAAAGCACAGATCTGGCACATTCTTATTGATCAGTAGTTAGCAATGCTGCCACACTTAACCAAAGACCTGTGTTTGATTCCTCCCTTTGGCGACTGTCTGTGTGAAGTTTGCACATTCTCACTGTATTTGTGTGGGTTGCCTCCAGATGATCCGTGTTCCTCTCACAGTCCAAAGATTTGCAGGTTAGGTTTTTGGCCATGTTAATTTGCCCATAGTGTCCAGGGATGTGCAGACTAGGTCGCTTAGCCATGGGGAATGCAGGGTTACAGGGATACAGTAGGGGGCTGGGTCTGGTTCTGGGTGGGATACTGTTTGGAGGATCAGTGTCTACCAAGGGCCAAATGGCCTGCTAGCAATGATGTAATTTCTTCCTAAGGCTCAGTGGTGAGCACTGCTGCCTCAGCGCCAGGGTTTGATTCCAGCCTCGGGCGACTGTCTATATGGAGTTTGCACATTCTCCCCATGTCTGCATGGGTTTACTCCGGGTGCTCTGGTTTCCTCCCACAGTCAAAAGATTTGCAGGTTAGGTGAATTGGCCTTGCTAAGTTCCCATAAAGTTCAGGGTTGTGTAGGTTAGGTGCGTTAGTCAGGGATAAATGTAGAGTAATGGGGGACTGAATCTGGACGGGTTACTCTTTGGAGAGTCAGTGTGGACTTGCTAGGCCGAAGGGCCTGTTTCCACACTATAGGGATTCTATGATTCTAAAATCAAAATGAGAATCTTTCTTTCGTTGTTTGTTTTTTCCTTTCTTCTGTTTGCCCAATCCATTGTGTAGGGAGAGAGTAATTCTTGAAAAAAATAACCTGTTTTCATTTTAATTGGCTACAAAATAGATTTGAAGGCTAATTTTTCAGGTAATCAACAGCGTGTAGCAGTTGATCCTTACATACTTGGTATGTGTTTTATGCATTGGAACCTGAACAGAACTTGAATAAAGTAAAAGACTGTAGTGCTCAGAAGTACTTGGAAGAGCAATTGGTTCACGTTGCTTGAAAATGTACACATTTTTTGAATATTATAAAATTGTCAATAGAGATATTGGTACAACAGTCCACTTTTTGCAAATGTTAACATGTTGAAGATACCACTATCATTTTGTATTTTTGTGCAGCTGGTGAGGAGGTAACCATTTACAAGTTGGAGGAGAGTTCACCAGTAAACCTGGACAAGAGCATGTCCTCCTGGTCTCAACATGGTTTGGCTGCCATGATTCATGTCCTTTCCAAGGAAGAAATGGATGGAGGTCTTCGTCGGGCTATGAAGGTGTGCTGCACTTGGTCAGAAGAAGATGTGCTGAAAAGTGGGCAGACTTACATCATAAAGAGCTTCCTGCCAGAAGTAGTCAAAACTTGGCAGAAAATCTTTAGTGAAGGAACTGTGCTCCATCTGTGTCTGAGGGTAAGTGATTGGAGGTGAATGGGAGGACTTATCAATATTTTTGAGGGCTGGAGGATGCAGTTAAAGATTTCCAATGCTCTAGGTAACTTCTGCTCATATCCTAAATATGTTAGTTTCCAACCTGTCCTCAAAGTTTCTATTGAATTTGTGTGGAATAGAGTTTCTAATTGAATTTTTACAAATCGAGCAGCATTGATGGAGCTCAGATAACCAGGGTAACTACTCCCCATGTCCCTGACCAGCAAAGGGCTCAAGAAAGGATTGACAGCTGGTATGCCTGGAAGATCAAAGTCAACTAGTCTCAGGAATGGAAATTGGGATATAACCCTGAAAAGGATCTCTGAGAATTCATTTTAAATAAATTCAGCTCCCTAATAAAGGGATAACTGATGAAGGGGAGGCAATGGCCAAGAGGTATTATCACTGGACTGTTAATCCAGTATCTTTTCCCCAGTCCCACCCCCAACATCCTATTTATCTCTCAGCTCCACACCCCCTACACCCCCCCCCCCAATTTCCTGATGAAGGGCTAATGTCTGAAACGTCGACTCTCCTCCTCAGATGCTGCCGTGCTTTTCCAGCACCACACTTTTTAACGCTGACTCTCCAGCGTCTGCGGTCCTCATTTTCTCTCAGTCACTGTTAATCCAGAGAACTAAGTAATATTCTGGGGAATTGAGTTTGAATCCCACCATGGCCGATTATTTGAAATAAAAAAAAAGTGGAATTAAACGTGCAATGATGACCGAGAAATCACTGTTGAATATCAGAAAAACCCATCCGGTTCATTAAAGTCCGTTAAGGAAGGAAACTGCCATCCTCACCTGGTCTGGCCTATATGTGACTCCAGACCCACAGCAATGTGGTTGACTGTTAACTGCCCTCTGGGTAATTAGGGATGGACAATAAGTGCTGGCCTAGCCAATGATGCTCACATTGCCAGAATGAATAAAAAACAAACTGTGAAAAATTCTATGTGCGGGTCATTAATTTCACACAGTCCCATCCCCTTACCTCACATACTCTGGTTGTCAGCCAGGGATCCTGGAAAGCCTCATCAGAGAAGGGAGGTGCCATCCTAATCTTCAATAACTCCTCTTCACCCACCTACAGGTGCGCGCAGGCACAAGCACACCTACACCTAATCCTGTTTCCCTATAAACATTTAGGTTTTTGTTTGCTAATATTGCCAACAGTAATCCTTAAGCTATGAACAAACAATTTCTTCAGGATCATACATATTCATTTTACAAGGGAGTGTGTTACAATTTTAAATTCCTTTAACCCTCATTCTCCAGACACAATTTTAAATTTTACAATTTTACCTGTTGTAGTAACTGAGCCCTTTGCTCATTACAGGACAGTCTCAGGATATAATGGATTTTGATAGTATGCATAGAGTAATGAAGAATGACCGTTTAATTTGCTCAATTTGTTAAATTTATCTGAGACTTAGAAAGGATCAGCGTTGCCTTGAAAATCAATTGAAGGGGAGAGTGTGGGACTTTGGTTGGGGTTGGAGGAATGGTAAGTAGATGGAGGTCACTAACACTAGTTAAGAGAGTGACAAGACAAGAAAACTGTTTTTTCTCAGCAGCCCACTACCCCAACCTTCCTAATGCTGGATGCTTCAATCAGGCTGTAAAGGCTTTGTATATGGCAATCTCATCCTCACCTGTCATTTCTCCCAGAAACCTGCTCGCAATTCAAAATCAATAAGTGTTTTCTTTTCAACTTCTTTCTGTGTAGTACCTCCCTGGCTTGCCTTTAGTTGACTGTCATCAGTGATCCCTTTAGTAGACCTTAGTAAGATTTACTTCTCTCCCTCATGGTTTCAATAGCTTTGGGTTGTGGCCAGACCTTGAAATCCAGTTCTTTTAAAAAGCTTCTTGAAAAGAAAGCTCTCAATTTCATCTATATCTTTTGTTGGTGTGTTTTCTCCTTAACTGTGTCCTACTTTCAATCACTTCCTTACACAATTGTATACATGCATTAATGAACCTTGGAGAAACTTTACTGTCCCACACAATATTCTCATAATATCATTAAAACAGAATCAAACATCCCCATTTGGTCCCAGATAGTGCATATTTTGTTGTTTTTTGTTTCCATTTCAAATAATAGTTTATTTTCTCATAAATAACCCTCCATGCTGTGCCTGTCTTGTTTCATTTAAAAATTATACCACTTTCAAATGGCAGTGTTTTTTGCAGTCAAAAGTGGGTTCTGCAGATGCTAGAGATTAGAGTCAAGATTAGAGTGGTGCTGGAAAAGCACAGCAGGTCAGGCAGCATCCGAGGAGCAGGAAAATCGATGTTTCGGGCAAAAGCCCTTCTTCAGTGTTTTTGTAGTGTTTGTCTATTTCTCTCCTTTTTTGATATTCAGAAACCATTCAGTTGGCATTTTTTAAAATATATAAAATGAAATCTGTTTGGTGCTTTAAATCTCCCTTTGAGTTCTTGAAATAGCAACTTGCAGCAATTAATTTTGTCAGTTCCAATTGCAGGAACAATTGGTGATTTTTAAATCAGAGACAGAAGTGCTTCTCAATCTGTTTAGAGGCAAGTTTCATATCTCCTCTTCTCAAGCACTTTATTTTGGAAGATACCAAATGAACTGAATGGTTAAGGCCAAGTCTGTGAAAGTTAGAGCCTTTAATTGAAATTGCCACCATGCTGTACTTTAATTCTGAAAACTGCTGGATTGCTTGCTGTACCATCAATATTCATGTACATCTGGAAATGAAACAAAAGTATCTTTTTGACTCTCCAGAGGAGCTCAAAGGGTTAGAGCTTCTATTCATATTTGTCAGTTTAGAAGTTCAAATTTTAATAATGCCTAATGCTTCCATTTAGCAAGATGGAAATGATGCTGCAGCTTGATTGTAAGGGGGAAGAAAAACTTCTCATCTGCGTACAAATGTGACACTTTTTTGAGATGCATTTTTTGCAACTTTTTCCCAGTTAATAAAGAATGAAACTCTGTTTTAAACTGTTTTCTTTCCAATTTTTTTAACCTATCTTTTTTCTAACTTCACTAAACATTTTTTTAGATATTTGATGAACATGAAAAATCATTTGTAACATTATCAACTTCCAAGGAAATGACTCACATTTTGTCATCAAGGAAGGCAGAGTTTTATTTTGAAAGGAAAAGATTAAGTTAAAGTTTTTTGTCCAGTTCCCTTTGTCTCAGGAACCTTTTCAAATAAGTTTAATAAAGCTAAAGAAAAATAGCATGGAAGAAAAGGTTAGCTTTTATAGCTAAGCAAAATCTTCAACATTTGAGTGGATACGTAAATAGGAAAGGTTTGGAGGGATATGGGCCATGAGTAGGCAGGTGGGACTAGTTTAGTTTGGGATTATGTTTGGATTGGATCGAAGTGTCTGTTTCCATGCTGTATGACTGTAATGCAAACTTGAATGATGAACAAGGGGTCAGAATACTTACCAAATCTCTCTCCCTTAAACCAATTTTCAAATTCTGATGTTTCTGATTTAATCTCGTTTGAATGCAAAGGTTGCAAAACGTATCTTTAATTTAATTTTTTTTGCAAAAAAAATACTCTCGTACAACTGTTTGAAAAAGTTCAAATTGGATTTCAGGTATCCTAGCAACCATTAATTACTTCGTTAAAAATCACACTAGTGTTGTGTGATTTTTAACTTTGTACACCCCAGTCCAACACCGGTATCTCCAAATCATGATTGATTACTTCAAGGAGGACTGTTTTGGTGACTTTCAGATTTGTAAAGTAAATTTTGCTAAAATTAAATGCACTAAATTTTTAACTTAGATTTTTTTTCCAATTCTTTAAGTTTCACCAGCTTCAATGACAGCTTGAACTGGAATATCCTTTCCTTTTGTCCTTTCTTTAAAATGTGTGGCCCCCAACCAATTCATTTTGGCACTTCTTTTGCTTAAATCTGCATTCCTGGGCAACCTCAGAAAAACAATTATAATCCCATCATACACAATCTTTACCATCATGAAATCACACTTCAGACAGCCTCTTTTGTAAGATTTAGATTAAATTTGACAGTTGCAGACTGTGGAAAATGCAAGGCAGAGTCTGAAGTGGTGTAAATGTAATTTGTTATGTATTTAGCAGTTTTAAATACAAATAGCCAGGAAATGCATGCAACTGTGATACGTGAGAGCACTTTTCTCCTTGGCCACAATCTTGGTTTCTCCTCAGTTTCTGATTTCTAGTTAATGTTCATTTTTTTTTGATTAGCTTAGATTACTTACAGTGTGGAAACAGGCCCTTCGGCCCAACAAGTCCACACCGATTGGCCACAATCTTGGTTTCTCCTCAGTTTCTGATTTCTAGTTAATGTTCATGTGTTTGCCAGAGAAGGAAGAGAAACTGCCAGATGCTCTATTGCTATGTCGATTAATTGTATAATATTCGGAAAGGCACCATTTCTCATACCATTTAACGGCTTCAGTAAGAGTGTAGAGCATAAAGGTCACCACAAACTTTCCAGTTCCAAGACCTAATTAGCTAGAGGCTAGACAGTAGCAGAAATCCCCTCTTGTCAACCCTTCCTGCTTTCATGTAAGGGCATTAAATTCTTTTTATAGTGTGGTTAAGATTGGACAAGAGGTGGAAGATGTAGATTCTGTGAGGAATTGTGGAACTATCTACTTTTATAAGAAGATTAGAAAAACAGATTTTTAAAATTGTAATAGGCCAGTAACTGTAGGTATACGAGTGTGCTCATTTGCAAACTACTGAAAGATAATATCTAAGTATCACAAATAGTTAAGAAGGCAAATGGTATGTAAGCCGTACCCAAAAGGGCGTGGAACTTAAGAGTGAGATCATATCTGGAGTGCTGAGTACAGTTTAGGTTTCCTTACCTATGGCAGCTTCAGAAGATTGAATTTTGGAATAAGAGGATGGATATTGAATGGAAATAACCCTTTATTCTCTGCAGTTTAGATGAACAAGAGGTGATCTTGTTTAAATATGTTGTATTCTTGAAGAGCATGACAAGACAGCCACTGAAAGGCTGTTTTCCTGGCTGGGACCTTTGAATTATGATAAGGGATTGTAATGAAGAGAAACTTCTTCATTCAGAGATTTTAATGTTTGAACTTCCCTACATCATGGGATGCTATGTTCTTGGGTCTAGTCAAGACCGAGAAGATAACTGTCCGAGGGTGTGGGGATAGGGTGGAAAATTGGAGATGATGTAAAAGATGAGCCACAATCATATTGAAATGAGGAGCAAGCTTTGACTGCCACATGGCTTGCTCCTGCTCTAGCTCTTACGAGTTGCACCCTATTTTGGATGGGATATTGAAGAAATAAAAGTCAAAATTCAGGTTAAACTTTACTAAGGGGAATATTCTGTACACACTATATGCTGTATACTCTTTATAAATGTATCTAGAGTTTTGTCATGTGCAAAGAAATCTTTGAACATTTTCCAACAGTTTGATCAAAGTATACCAAAACAGAATTTTAAACTAAGTATTGATATGCAGATTTTGTTTTGTTCCATTATGAAAAGTTTTTGGTTTTTATTTTGCTTTCTTTCAGGAAATTCAGCAGCAAAGAGCTGCACAGAAACTCATTTACACTTTTAATCAAATGAAGCCACAAACCATTCCTTACACTCCACGGTAAGAAGCTGGATTTATCAAATATGTTACACTGTGCAACTCTGTGTAGCATCAAAGATATCACACCATTCGATGGTTTCACCAGCACTCAGTTCTGAATGGATATCTAAAACCTACCCCAGTTCCATTCCAAAATATTAGGTACATCAAAAAACCTTGATAGTATTTTAAAACAGCGGAATTTCTCCAAAATGTGGCTAAGTGCCATGGTGGCGAGTTTAGTGGAGGGTGTTGCCTTGTGATGTGAAACGACTTTTCTCACATAGTTCTCCAGTGCTGGTTAAGTACATACCATGCCTGCATGGTGCCACCCTTGTCTAATGGTACGCTTATTGACAGTGAAAGTGCTTGGTGTAACTGGGACTTTACAACATTCACGCTGTGGGCAACATATTTAAACCCCAGCTGTGCACCATTTCACGTGCTTCCAGCCTAGTCTGAAGTAGCCACCCAGGTCAGTGCAGCATTCACAGTTCAGGGAAATGTGCAGCAATGCTGCAAAAAAGTTAATTATCTTCTGTGCTCCAGAAGGATAAATCCATCTTCTCTTTGCTATCGAGCATTGTACCTCTGCAACTGAACCCCCCCAACAACCAACCAAGGCTCATGGCCTACCACTCTCACTATTGCATGCATCATCTTCCATTAATGGGTCTCAGCCATCCCAACCCTCCCAAGCTACTCACTGTTTCTGTCCTCTGCCCTACCTGCTCATTCATTCAGCTCTCTTTCCTGACTGTAGGAGGGGCCTAATGACTCCTAATTGACCATTTGATTGGATCTCAGACAGGGTGTTTGCTAAATAAGCCGGTGCCACATATTGTAGGTCTGACATTGATGTAGCACAATGCTATGCACCAACATATCCACTGTTCCATTTTGGCAAAATCCATAGCTTCGGAGTGAAAGGATGACCTGTTAGAACTGAGGTAAGGAAGAATTCCTTGAACCAGAGGGTCGGTAATCTGGGAAACTAATTGCAATCTAGGGAACTATTCAATACAAAAGGCTGTGCATGTCTGGTCATTGAATGTATTTAAGACAGAGATAGATTGGTTCTTGATTGGTAAGGGGATCATTGGTTATGGGAGAAGGCAGGAGAATGGGTTTGAGAAACATATCAGCCATGATTGAATGGCAAAGCAGAATTGATGGGCTGAATGGCCTAATTCTGGTATTATGGTCTCATAGTACATCAAAATCTACCTGGTTTTATATCTGCTAAGGTAATGATGTTGTGAGCATCCAAGTAAGTGTAATGTGCAAGTGAAAACATGCTACAGCCCTAAGCTGCACCCTGTTCTGATGCATGAAATGGATGCCTGCACCTGCATGCAGCAGTATTGCATTGCAATGTGTTGGGGAACCTGAAAGTGCAGCATTGAAGTGGTGACTTGCATTAATGAGTCCCAAATGCCACCTAATGAGGCAGGTGCTTTGCCTTTGGCCTTGGGCAGAGGCTGCAGGTGGTCACTGCCCACGTAGCATGAGATATTGGCGAATTCTCACCAAGGTGGATACCCAGAGATGACACTGGTCAATTGCACTGCATGGTATCTGCTCAGTCCTTTAAGTTGGAATTGTCATCACCTGGTCTTTCTATTGCCTAAAAAAGTAACAGGGAGAAAGTGAGGACAGCAGATGCTGGAGATCAGAGTCGAGAGTGTGGTGCTGGGAAAGAACAGCAGAGGAGGCAGCATCCGAGGAGCAGGATAAGCATAAGCCCTTCATCATTCCATTCCTGATGAAAGGCTTATGCCTGAAACATTGACTCTCCTGCTCCTCACATGCTGCCTGACCTCCTGTACTTTCCCAGCACCACACTCTTGACTAAAAAAGTAGCAGCTTGCAAATAAATAGGGCAAAACTAGGTAATAATGAGATTTAGTACATCCAAAACCGCCCTCACTATTCACTCACAAGTTTTTTTTTATCTTGCTGTTAAAATCTATGTGGAAAATCTGACTTATTTTTCTCAGCATTGAGAATCTCATTGTTTTTATTCTCATCATATTTTCCTAATTGTGGAATCATTCTCACATCATTCAGAGATTGAGAAAATTCAGCCTCATTTCTCAACCATCATTCAACAATGTCAAGTCTGGTAGTTAAAAATCTCATGCAAGAAACTAGTGAGCATAAATCAAGGCACAATACCCTGGTGCTGTACTGAAGGTATGCTGTCTTTTACATGTAAAAGATACCGCTATCATTTGAAAGAGAGCACGGGAGCTTTCAGCAGCATCCTTAAAAGCAGATTAAGAGCTCATTTATTTTAGTGCTATTAATGGGGCTGCACAAAATGGCTGCTGTGTGTCCAACTATGCATCGATACCAATGGCGTTCTTTGGAACGCCCTGAGGTCATGAAAGGCACTTTATAAATGCAGGTTGTTACTTTAAATGCTACCTAATATCTCGACAGTGGCTATTCTCACCAAAGTGGATTCTGAAATATATGGCTGCTAGGAGTGACAGCGTGCCTAAGTCATTCAGTCATTTTGGTGCACTTCTGCCCTAGTTTTGACTGATCAGTAAGTCAGAAAATAAAACTCCACCTGTTTAAAGAAACTAACATTGTTTTGCTGTTGCATTTGGTGCTCTTGAATTGTCCCCACATTGCAAGATGCAAATAGAAATAACAATTCACAGTGGTAGGAATTCCAACATAAAATGATTGCTGCTATAACCAGGATAACAAAATTCCTCTTGTAGTAAGGAGAATACATTGGCTAACTTACCAACCCACCAATAAAACAACAAAATGGCAATATTGTGAAATGGCACAGTGCAGAAAAGAATATGCTGTTAAATAACATTTGTGTAAAATGTGAGCCGGTAGCTAATTTCAAATGAAGATTTTCATTGTCTGATTTTATATTTCAATGGGAATTGCAAAGTATCTTATGTTTTGACCAACTGCTTCTCATATCACAGTTTTTCCATTATATCTCAGTTTGTGACACAGTAGCAAAGGTAGTTCAAATATTCTTCATAAATTTTATGCTAGACATTAAAATAGTTACACTTTTCAGTTAAAAACACATCTTTGTGCTCACAGCACAAAACACTCAGGAATTTATTGATAGATTTTCGGATTGAATCTTATTTGGGGAATGCACAGTGTCATATTCATATGGCGGACTTTTCCCAGCATTTGGGCGGTTGGAAAAAAACAAGAAATATGAGAGAATGTGGCAACAATATTAAAATGAGATTCTTGACATTGAGAAAAAAAGTTTTCCCTTAAGGTATTGTCATTTTGGTGAGAAACTTGCTGGTAAGCAGTGAGGACCTGATTTCTATGAATTTGCATCTCAGTATTATGTAGTCCTCACTTTCTCCATCTCATTGTTAGTTAATCTCACCCAGTTTATTTGTATTTTGCAATTCTCCCAGATACCGGTGAGAAACTAGCTGGTGTCAGTTCCCAATCTGAAAGCCTGAGTGGTTACCTATTGGCTGCAGCTCTCTGGTATCTTTTCTGGGTGTCCATGTCAGCCATCATCCACAGACATTTGAGGGCATGTGTCATGGGCAGTGACTGTCTTTGTTTCTCTATCCACAGCATCATCATAGCCAATCTTGGACTACTTTTAAAACCACTTCAGCAATCAGCTTTGGAATTCACCAACACCTTACACTGCAACGTTCCTACCAGTTCATTTTGCACCAAAGGCACTCATCCATGTTGTCTGTCTGTATAGGCTACAATTTGCTTTCTTACATTCATGTACTTTGTGTTTACTTGGACAGACAGCATTTCAGCCTGCCTTTTAGCACAGATAAAACGTCAGGTAGCTTGTCATGCATTTCCGCACTGAACAGTCAACGGGTGGATATTCCCCCTATGGCACCAAACTACATCAATGTCACACTTACAGCAAGTGCCAGCAGTTTCCAAGACTAAGCAAATGGCCACATCTGAAAGTCCTTCTTAATTGAGTGAAAGGAGTCTGTGGTCATTTGAGGAATGCCACCACATTTAGTCAAGAGCATTGTCCAAACTGAGTCAAGGGGTTCGGCCAGAATTAGCACTACACAGCTTTGGAGTCTTGGGCAATAAACCTTAAGGGGGGTTATTAGGGGAGGTTGGGAGAGGAAAGTGGGAAAATCAAATGTGAGAATTGGATCCATTGCATTGGGATGCAGAGAGGATAATGACTGATACCAAACCACTTGAGATGGTATTCAACCAGTCTTTAAAGATTAATTTGAAGGAACATCTTCAAGGAGAGAAGAGAGGTGGAGATGTTTCACAAGAAGAATCCAGACTGTATGACCGGAGCAGCAGTTTAGTGAGCACCTCAAGAGGCACAGATATGCTGGAGGGTTTGGGCTATAAAGGTTACAGACTTACTTGTAAGCCCTAAGCTTTATTAGTAAATAAGTACTGACTGATCTTCCTGAAATAACTCGTGTTGAAACATATTGAGCCTTCATCGGTCAATTCAGGACTGTCATATTTGTTCTTGAATAACTTCCATAGAGTATTGATCATTTGGTAAAGCTAAGAGAAGAAATTATAACTTTCTTGACCCACAAGAAGCAGTGGGTACCTTAAAGTGTGGCAAAGACTTCAGTTCGAACACATCGCATACTGTGGAGTATTCACTTCATCTGTATGTGATTCCACTGCCAATCCTGAGCTCCCAAGGGATGGGGAGAGTCCACTTCTGGATGTGTGGAATAGTTTCAGGAAGATTGTCATAAAATGAGTTGGGGGTGGTGGAGATTATGGTGGCCTGAAGGATCGGAGGGTGCTAGGGTGTAGGTCAAAGCCCTTAGGGGAGGTCAGAGGCCTATGACGGGAAAAGATCAAATGCCTGGTGTGAAGTGTGGGAGATTGGAAGCCTTAGGGTTGGGGATGGGAGACAGTAGGATGCCTGGTGGGGAGATCAGGTTCTTGGGGAATAGGGAAGGTCGGTGGCCGTAGGTGGGGCGTAGAAGAATTCAGAGCCATTGGTTGTCATGGCAGATCAGAAAGCTGTGGGAACAGATCAAGGCATTGTAGAATGGGGGTGGGAACAGGAGTGTGGGATGGTGGTTGATTAGAACGGGTTTGAGGGGAAATGGTACCTAATTATGGGTTTGTTAAAACAAGCACACTGAATTGAACAGGTAACTAGAAAGACAAATATCTCTTGATCCAACAGTCCTTCACCTAGGTTCAACTTCATGAATCAAGGGATATCCAGCTGTCTTGTATTTAAGTTGTCTACCTGCCTCTTGGTGGTAGATTGGTAACCAGCATTCTGCCTTGCTTTCATTAACCCAGTTGTAGGCAGGATTCAGACTTTTGACACTTTAGCATAGCATCTGTCCTTTGTGCCACAGAATGGAAATCCTACCCTGCTTTTTTTCACCTCAGTAGCTGAGTAAAGCTGAGGCCAACTGTTAGGCTCTTATTGACATCTAATCTGAGATCAGCTAATTTATCAAAAATGGGCATTATTCCCAGGCTCATCGAGGCCTTTATGGCTCAATAGGACATGAGGCAGGGCCCAACTATCAGGAGATCTGTGAAATGACGCCTTGAGAAAAGGCAAAGGATTTACTTTAATAAACTAAAAATGTCACTCCTTTCTTTTATGAGGTTTTTGGAAGTTTTCCTGGTTTATTGCCATTCTGCTAATCAGTGGTTGACAATGGAAAAGTACATGAATGGTCAGTTCAGAAAGTACAACAACAACAATGGAGATGAGTTAATTCCGACAAATCTGCTGGAGGAGACCATGTTAGCTTTTTCTCACTGGTCGTATGAATACACACGAGGGGAACTACTAGTGCTGGACTTGCAAGGTTAGTGTGGGGTGTTTGAACAAAATTACAACGGCTTGTGTCTTTCTGTATTTTATGGAAGGTTTTCTCTTGTATATTTGTATCCTCCAGGGTTGAGCAAAAACTACTAGGCCACTTACCACCCCAGAGCTGACCAACTACAGGGCAGTGCAGTGGCTCAGTGGTTAGCACTGCTGCCTCACAGCACCAGCGACCCAGGTTCAATTCCAGTCTTGGGTCACTGTCTGTGCATTTGTACATCATCCCTGCGTCTGCATGGGTTTCCACCGGATGCTTCAGTTTTCTCCCATAATCCAGACATGTGCAGGTTAGGTAGATTGGCCATGCTAAATTATCTGTAGTGACTAGGAATGTGCAGGCTGGGTGGGGGCTGGGTCTAGATTTGGGTGAGATGCTCTTCAGAGGGTCAGTATGGACTTGGTGGGACAAATGTCCTCTTTGCACACTGTACGGATTCAACAAATAACAATTTTAACTTGCTCAACTGAGCAGGCAATGTGGAAACTGACCTAAATTGACAGGGTTAAAAGCCACACAACACCAGGTTATAGTCCAACAGATTTAATTGGAAGCACTAGCTTTCGGAGCACTGCTCCTTCATCAGGTGGTTGTGGACTACACAATTGTAAGACACAGAATTTATAGCAAAGGTTTACAGTGTGAGGTAACTGAAATTATACATTGAAAAATACCTTGATTGTTTGTTAAGTCTGTCATCTGTTAGAATGTTCATGTTAGTTTCACTTCTTTCATATGTAAATTGCAAAACTTTTCTTAAAAGTTACATTCTAAGGTTAACTTTAACAATTGGTGTCAGCCCAGATACTGTGTTAAAGGTGTTAGCCCCCTGTGTGCTGCTGTCTGTGCCATAATATTTAGACTGATTCTAATCTAAAAAATGAGTTAACAGTATCTTACATGGATTCATGCAGTTTGCGAGCATTAAAACGTTAATCCTGGCTGTGCTAGTTGACTCAACTGGTGAAGTATAGGAGCAGGCCATGGATAGATCTTTCAGAGAGTCCAGAGGTAATGGTGAGGGAGTAAAAACAGAAAACATTTCTGGAGATTCATTACCTCTGAGTGGATAGATAAGAGAGGAATCATACAAGAGTAGTTTCACTCTTGTATGAATAAGCTGAACATTTAAGGAGACACAGTGAAGGAGGATGGGGTGCTGAGCCATGACAAAGATTATTGAAATTTCAGAAATAATAAGAAGGGATTGCATATTTCTGCACTGGATACATTAATCTCTGGCCCCAAATGTCTATGATGCATATGGATCACTGTTTGGCAAATTGTGTGTGAAACTAGGACATATCTGCTGCTGATGGAAACGTTCTGCCTTTCACGTTGAATGAATTGCACTCCAGAATCCTGTTGGTCCTTACTCTTATCCATGTTACTGGGTTCAGAATGTGTCTCACTAAATTGAATCTAAGTGCAGTTCAGTGCTTTGATTGCAATCACTGACCAGCAAGTGTCAAGTCCCTCAGTTCAGTCTAAATTCTTCTTGTACATCTAGATTATAAATAAATATATAATGCAACTGGAAATTTATGTATTTATTATTTTTTAAAATATAGCCTGAATTCAGAATGTTACAAAATGAAAAAATTAACATTTTGGATCAACTTTAACCATCCCCTTCTAGTGGGAAAAGATAGCAGCCAGTTGACTTTCCCTTTAACATTTGCCTAGTCTTCCTTTCTACTGGGTTGAAGGATCTTGCAAATAGTTCATGTATTCTTCAATTTGTTTGCCTCTTCTTGCTAAGTATGGATTGAGTTGGCATGTTTTGCTGTGATTGTCCCAGACTAGCAAATGCACCTACTTCATGCTACATGTTATGCCTTAAATCTTTGGAAAATCTGAAATAGATACCTAGAATGTTTACATTTATCTGATAATGTCCATTTAAGTTGCCTCTGCCTTTTAAATTTGACAGCTGCTTCCCACTATTAATCTCAATTTCTCTGTGATCATGATGTTATTATAATTAGTTATGATGTGAGAATTAGAAGCATGAAACTGGAATTTTGGCCCCATTCAACAGGACCATGGCACCTGGTTATGGCGTCAACTGCACATTTCCACTTAGCCCTGATAACCATCAGAACATATAGCAAAGGAATACAAGGAGGCCATGATTTGAGATCTTCGATGACCAGATAGTCCTCAACACCATTTTTCTGCCTTTTCCCCAACCCTTGTTCCCTTACTGATCAGAAAATCAGTCTATCACAGCCTTCAAAATATTTAATGACACAGCCTCAACAGCCCTCTGTGGTAAATAACTCCACAGATTCACAACTTTCTGATGGAAGAAATTCCTCATCTGTGTCTTAAATGTGTGACCCCTTATTCTGAAATGATATCCTCTGGTCTTAGACTCTCCCACATGGGTAAACAGCTTTGCTGTATCTATTTTGTCAAGTCCTCGAAGAATTCTGAGTGTTTCAGTAAAGATTGTCTCTTATTCTTTTATATTCTAAGGCCCAATCTACTGAACCATTTCTCATATGTCAGTTCCTCTATACCTTCTCGGCACTGCCCTCATGACTTGTCCTCCCTGTCCATCTTCCTTCCCACCGATCCGCTTCACCCTCCTCTCCGACCTTTCACCATAACCCCTACCTTCATCTACCTATCGCACTCTCAGCTACTTTCCCCCCAGTCCCATCCCCTCCCATTTATCTCTCTACCCCCCGTGCTTTTCCAGCACCCACTCTTGACTCTGATCTCCAACATCTACAGTCCTCAAAGTTAAAAATCACACAACACCAGGTTATAGTCCACCGGGTTTATTTTGTAGCACTGATGAAGCAGTGATTCTCTGAAAGCTAGTGCTTCCACATTAACCCATTAACCAGAAAGAACAGATGAGCTGAATATTATTTAAAGAGAAAGATTGCAGCAAGCTAAGAATAAAAGGATTTGAGAATCACAAAAAGCTAGCATCCAAGTTCTGCATGTAATAGGGAAGGCAAATGGAATGTTAGCCTTCATTTCAAAGGAAATGAAATATAAAAGTAAGAATGTTCTGCTAAAACTAGGTTAAATATCACAATGCCAGGTTATAGTCCAACGGGTTAATGTGGAAGCACTATCAAGTCATCTGCAAACTTGGCTATAGTACATTCACTTTCTTCATCCTCATCAAAATCATTAATATCTATTGTAAGTAACATGATCCCTGTGATTCCTTGTCCCAACTTCTGTCACCTAATAGATAGATAATCCTCTATCCAAGCTGATATACTAACTCCAACACCATGGGTTCTTTCTTTATTAAATGTCCTAATTTTTTTTTTTGAGATTAGATTAGATTCCATATAGTGTGGAAACAGGCCCTTCGGCCCAACTAGTCCACACCGACCCTCCGAAGAGTAACCCACCCAGATCCATTCCCCCTAACTATATGGGCAATTTAGCATGACCAATTCACCTAACCTGCACATCTTTGGACTGTGGGAGGAAATATAAAAGTAAGAATGTTCTGCTAAAACTAGGTTAAATATCACAATGCCAGGTTATAGTCCACCGGGTTTATTTTGTAGCACTGATGAAGCAGTGATTCTCTGAAAGCTAGTGCTTCCACATTAACCCGTTGGACTATAACCTGGCATTGTGATATTTAACCTAGTTTTAGCAGAACATTCTTACTTTTATATTTCATTTCCTTTGAAATGAAGGCTAACATTCCATTTGCCTTCCCTATTACATGCAGAACTTGGATGCTAGCTTTTTGTGATTCTCAAATCCTTTTATTCTTAGCTTGCTGCAATCTTTCTCTTTAAATAATATTCAGCTCATCTGTTCTTTCTGCCAAAAGGCATAACCTTCACATTTTTTTGCATTATATTCCATTTGTCAATTTTTTTGTCTACTCACTTAACCTGCCCAAATCCCTCTGCAGACTCTCTTAAAGTCAAGGCTGTATTCACTTCTGCCTTAAAAATATTTAAAGACTAGTCAATGTCACTTTCTGGGGAAAGACTGTTCTAATGACTCATATCCCTCAGAAAGAAAAATATCCTTCTCATTACAGTCTTAAACCAAGTCCACTGATTTTTCCAATCTCTCTCACAACGGTATTACCCTTTTAGTATTTAGCCTGTCACAATAATGTCACTTTTAGACTTCAATGAAAAGAAGTCCAACCTGTCCAAACTTTCTTCACAAGGTAATCCCCCATCCTAGATATCAGACAAGTCAACCTTCCTTGAACTGCCTGTAATGCATTTACATCCATTCCTAAATAAGAGGACAAAAACTGTACACACTACTCTAGATTTGGTCAAACCAAAGTTTTACACAACAATCACAAAGCAGCCATACTGTAATATTTCATTCCCCTTACAATAAATGACAACATTCCATTTGCCTTCCTAACCACTTGCTGTACTTACATTTTGCAATGCAACACACTGGAACTTTTTTTATTCATTCATGGGATGTGGGGTATCACTGGTTGGGCCAGCATCTTAATTGCCCATCCGAAATTGTTCCAGGGAAGCTGGTGGTGAGCTGCTTTCTTGAACTGCTGCAATCCATGTACTCTAGGCAGACTTGATTTGCTTTTAGGCAAGGAGTTCCAACATTTTGACCCTGTGACATTGAAAGAATGGTGAAGTGGTGATAGATTTCCAACTCAGGATGGTGAGTGGCTTGAAGTGGAACTTGCAAGTGGTGGTGTTCCCATGTATCTGCTGACCTTGTCCTTCCAGATGGTAGTGATTGTGGATTTGGAAATTGCTACCTTTATGAGTTTCTGCAATGTGTTTTTGTAGATGGTGCACACTCCCAATACTGAATGTCAGTGGTGGAGGGAGTAATTGTTTGGAGATGCAATATCAGTAAATCAGGCTACTTTGTACAGGATGGCGTCAAGCTTGTTGTTGGAGCTGCACTCATCTAAGCAAGTAGGGAGTATTCTATCACACTCCTGACTTTTACCTTGGAGATCGTGGACAGACTTCTGGAGAGTCAAGGGTGAGTTACTCTCAGCCTCTGGCCCACTTTTTGGCAACAATATTTACATGGGTAGTCCAGTTCAGTTTCTGGTCAATGGTAACCCCTAGGTGTTGGTAGTGGGGGATTCATTTTGAAGGGAGATAGTTGGATTCTCTCGTATTAGAGGAGATCATTGCTTGGCACTTGTGTGGTCCTGGTTGGATCAACCTTTTTCCAATAAAAAGCACTGCAAACAGCCTCCAGCATGATGCAAACACAGACATGAAAATCTACCTCACAAATTCTTTGAATGAAAGTAAACAATTACGAAATAACTGTGATCTTTCTTTCCCATTCTATCTCTGCAGGGATGCTTTTACAAATTACATCCTATCTTTTACTTGTTTTAAACAATCATTTGGTAGACAAGTTCAATAAATGTCTTTTATTTCCTCTAAAGGCGTTGGAGAAAATCTGACTGACCCATCCGTTATTAAAGCTGAAGAAAAAGCGTAAGTTAAATTGTATGTGTTTGCAAATTTTTGGCTCAACAATTTTTAATGTTGTCTTAGAAAATTTTACAATCTCTGTGAATGACCTGCATATGAAAAAGTTGAGCTTTCTCAAATAATTAATATGGGCTAAATTATTTCAAATCCCATGATACAGCTAGAACAGAAAAGTGCTGCTTTGCCGGTCAAGGGACCTACTGACATGTTGAAGAGTACATGTTTGTTGTGGCATAGTGATTAGCACTGCTGCCTCACAGTGCCAGAGACCCTGGTTCAATTCCCGCCTCAGGCGACTCTCTGTGTGGAGTTTGCTCTTTCTCCTTGTGTCTGTGTGGGTTTGCTCTGGCTTCCTCCCCCAATCCAAAAATATGCAGGTTAGGTGAATTGGCCATGCTAAATTACCTGTAGTGTTAGGTGTAGGGGAATGGAATTAGTTTCCCTAATTCTTTATCAGACTTTGGTAAGATCACACTTAGAGTCCTGACTCTTGTCCTCAGTTCCCCAACCAATAAAGGTGAGAATGCCATATGCCTTCTTTTTCATCCTATCTAAATGTGTGTAAAATAAGGTCCAATTAGATCAAAGAAATGGTCATTTATGGTTCTTGAGTTTTTCATATTCCACAGTTGATAAAGGTGTACTTCAGTGTGCAGGTGTGTAAAGACTGTGTAAACTCTAACAAATCATTTCCATTTGGAATTGGTCACCAACATTTTTTTACTGAAAAATGGGACCGAGGGCTGACTGTTGTCAGTTAGTGCATCAATTAGAGCTATTGTAGTTAATTAAAATTTTACTCGGTGTAAGCACACGTAACACTGAAAATTCCATGTGGAATTTTAAAAGGCTGAAGAGCATTAAAAGTAATCATATTACATTCTCCATTTGCATAATAAAACATCTGAAGACACTTGACTAGAGAATTATAGAGCAAGATTGATACTGAAGCACATAAAGCAGACACCGAAAGTTTTGACAAAGACATGGATGACCATTTTGCGTGGGAGAAATCTGTCTTCAGGAACCTTATCTTTCAAAATGGCCACCCGCACTTAAGATTTTCAGTCCATAATTGGGCTGGTTTGGCAGATGGCCTGGGTGATCTAGCAAGAGCCTAGAAAGCTGCACTTTCCAAGTCAGGCTGGTTGGAAAGTCTGTCTGAAGCTCCAGCACTGTGATCAAAGTTTGAAAATAAAATTAAAAGATTCTCTTCTGCTTATTCCCTCTCAACTTGCATATGCCCCTTACTCCATCCATACTATCAAATACCTCTCTATCCATATCCACAGCTTTCATACTGTCTATGCTACCCTTGGCTCATTTACCCATCACCCATTATCCTTTGTAACCTGTGCCAGTTTATACCCATCTATCCATAGTCCTTTACTGCCTGATGTCACCCTATACCTCCAACCAACCTTATGTGCCATTATAAGCCCTATGACAACTCGCCCCTCTGACAACTCATACTTCCTGCCCACCACACTTTGTCCTCCCCTGTTCACATCAACTTATCTAGTCTTCAGCGCTGGAAATGTGTTGCTGGAAAAGCGCAGCAGGTCAGGCAGCATCCAGGGAACAGGAGAATCGACGTTTCGGGCATAAGCCCTTCTTCAGGAATGGGGAAAGTTTGTCCAGCAGGCTAAGATAAAAGGTAGGGAGGAGGGACTTGGGAGAGGGGCGTCGGAAATGTGATAGGTGGAAAGAGGTCAAGGTGAGGGTGATAGGTCAGACTGGGGTGGGGGCGGAGAGGTCGGGAAGAAGATCTCAGGTTAGGAAGGCGGTGCTGAATTTGATGGATTTGACTGAGACAGGGTGGGGGGAGGGGAAATGAGGAAACTGGTGAAATCCGAGTTCATCCCTTGTGGTTGGAGGGTTCCTAGCCGGAAGATGAGGCGTTCTTCCTCCAACCGTCGTTTTGTTGTGGTCTGACGATGGAGGAGTCCAAAGACCTGCATATCCTTGGTGGAGTGGGAGGGGGAATTGAAATGTTGAGCTACAGGGTGGTTGGGTTGGTTGGTCCGGGTGTCCCAGAGGTGTTCTCTGAAACGCTCCGCAAGTAGCCGGCCTGTCTCCCCAATATAGAGGAGGCCACATCGGGTGCAGAGGATGCAATAGATGATATGTGTGGAGGTGCAGGTGAATCTGTGGTCTTCACCATGAGCAAACTTCAGAAGACAAGCTGCAAGTGTCTATTGATAATATCATTATTGAAAAAACATACTCTCTTGGATAATGCAAAAACGCCAATGCATTCAATGCCCTCCAACAAGCCCCTTATGAAAGCAAACATTCACTTTGGTACTTAGCCCTGAAGTGTTTAATCCCTTATGTCAACATATGTTTCCATTCAATAAGCAATTGCAAGTTGTCATTAAAATGCTCACTTGAGAGACAGTCCATTGTGAAAATGATAGTTTGGGAAATTAATAATACAGCATCCCACATAAACCAAAAGCACCACCTAATCCCACCATGAAACCTAGTGTCCTCTACCTATCCCCCAGACCTTCAGATAATTGAATAATTCATACAATTTCTGTGGGGGTTCTGCTGATCTCCTACTTAAGTTATAACGAGAAATTGCAAGAAATATCCCAGCGGTTCAAGTTCTTTGTTCTTAAATTCCAGAATGTTGGAAGAAGGTTTGAAATGCATAGCTTATACAGCAGACTATTGAAGAATCAATAAATCTAGTTGAAAACATGCTTAGTAAATATGAATAACATCTCTTTGATTATTTTCCACACACGTAATTTTCTTTAACAAAATCTTCACACATTTGTTTGATACTTAGATCACGAGAAATGGTGTTTGGACCGGCTAACCTAGGAGAAGAAGCAATCAGAAACTTTACAGTAAAACATCATTGTAACACTTGCTGCAGAAAACTAAAACTACCAGGTCAGTTCATAATAGGGCATTTCACAATGAAGACTTGCATCTAGCATGGGTGGAATTGGGTACAGAAGACTGAGATTGGGTTGCAGAAGAAAGGAGGGCTATGAATGCTTTCCCTGTTGTTTGATTGGGTTAATTTGATTTGATTCATTATTGTCACATGTAGCGAGATACAGTGAGAAGTATTCTTTTACTAACCAGATAGATCATACCCTACATAAGCACATTGGGGTAATTTGGGTGGCATGATGGCTCAGTGGTTTGCACTGCTGCCTCACAAATCCAGGGACCTGGGTTTGATTCCACCATCAGGTGACCTTCTGTGTGGAGTTTGCACATTCTCCCCGTGTCTGCATGGACTTTATCTGGGTGGTCCAGTTGCCTTCCACAGTTAAAAGATGTGTACGTTAGGTGGGCTAGTCATTCTAAGTTGCCCATAGTGACCAAAATGTGCAGGTTGGGTGAATTAGCCATGGGAAATGCAGGGTTACAGGCATTGGGTGGATCTAGGTGGGATACTTTTCAGAGGGTCAATGTGGACCTGATAGGCTAAATGGTTTACTTCAACAGTGTAAGGATTCTGTGATTCTAATGGAACAGAATGCAGAATATAATGTTTCAGCTGCAGGAAGGGTGCAGAGAAAGATCAACTTTCATATATGAGAGATCTGTTCATAAGTCTGATAACAGAGGAGAAGAAGCTCTTCTTAAATCTTCCTGGTTTTGAACAAAGGAAGAACATACAGAACATACAGTTCACAATGTCACCTTCTGATGGGTGAGCAATGGTATTGTGAATCCATTTACATTTTCAAGGAGTGTTTTTCTAGGGCAATTTTTCAAAAGTGTATTAGGCTGGACAATGCTGTTGATATATCTATGAAAAAGATAGAATATATTCAGCAATGTACTTATTCTGTCACTGCTCAAAACAAGTGGAGTAATTCATCTATTTTGCTTTTTTAGCCCTTCATAAGATCCTTTCTGTTTACCTGCAGATCTGAGAAGAAACTTTTATAACCCAAGCAAAGTAAACCCTCCTGGTGAAGATGATCATTCAACTGCTAAGACAAGTCTGTGACTTTTGGCTTTCTATTTTTTCACAAGGAAGAAACCTAGAACCTACTTTATGGAAATGAAGAATGCCTAATCACATGGAATGTTTAACATAATATTGCAAAAGTACAAACTATTACTCAATACCTATTCAGCAATTGTGAAACTGCCATTGTTAGTATCATGCCAGTAATGTTTATACTTAAATTTTGGATTTGTTTCATATTCAAAAACATCTGCAAGCATTGCAATTCAAAGAAGTCCACCACAGCACCTATTTTATCAAATGCTTAATGAACAACTGTTCAGATTAATTTTGAATGAAATGTAAACCTTGTAAACCTTGGTGACAATCTCAACAGGGAAACTGGTAGGCTTCTCTGTTACAGAATGAGTTAACATGGTTTAATGTTTCCTCATAACTTGCCTTGAAATATTGAAAAATGGCTGGAAATCCCTTAGACATTGATAACTAGAAAAAAAATGAGAATTTGATATTAAAAGTAGGGCCTATGGTAGTGTTGAAAATGTGTTGCTGGAAAACGCAGTAGGTGAGGCAGCATCCATGGAACAGGAGAATCGACGCTTCGGGCATTCCTTGGATGCTGCCTGACCTGCTGCGCTTTTCCAGCAACACATTTTCAGCTCTGATCTCCAGCATATGCAGTCCTCACTTTCTCCTATGATAGTGTTGTAGAACACAGTAATCTAGAGGTTCAGGTCAATAATTCTTTGAAGTTTGCATCACAGGTAGACAGGGTGGTTAAGGCATTTAGCAGACTTGCCTTAATTGCTCAGACCTTTATGTATAGGAGTTGGGACATTATGTTGAGATTATATATGAAGTTGGTGAGGCCTCTTCTGAAATATTGTGTCCAGTTCTGGTTGCCCTGTTATAGGGAAGATATTAAATTGGAGAGTGTTCAGAAAAGGTTTACCAGAAATATGTTGATGGGAATAGAGATTTTGAGTTCTAAAGAAAGGCTAGATAGGTTGGAGCTTTTTCATTGGAACATAGGAGGTTGAGGGGTGACCTTATAGAGGTTTTAAAAATCATGAGGGGTATAGATAAAATGAATGGCAGATGTCTTTTCCCTAGGGTGGGATATTTCAAGATTAGAAGGGCATATTTTTAAAGTGAAAAGAGAAAGATTTTAAAAAGATGTGATGGGCAACTTTTTTATATGGACAGTAATTCATGTATGGAATGAACTTCCAAAGGAAGTAGTGGATGTGGGTGCAGTTACAATGTTTAAAAGACGTTTGGATAAGTACACGGATAAGAAATGTTTGGAGGGAAGTGGGCCAAGTGCAGGCAGATGGGACTAGTTTAGTTTGGGATTATGGTTGACATGGACTGGTTGGACCAAAGGGTCTGGTTCCATGCTGTATGACTCTATGACTCTATAATCAGTTAACAAGACACTACACGTTAACATAAGAAGGACGTAAGAAGTAGAAATAAGAGTTGGCCACTCAACCTCATGTGTCTACACTGCAAATTTTGAATATTTTGATCATCACTTGAATGTATGTTTTTATTTTAATTTTAATCCTTATTCTAATTCTGAATATTGTGAAACTTTGACCATTACAGTCAACATCTGGCTGATGTTCATGTGCACTCAGTTGTGATTTATATTGTGAAACAAATTATTTTCTTTTTCCACAATATAATGCCCAGAAAATTACCTCCTGGGAGAAAGAGATTCTGCTACAGCTGTTTTGTTTCCTTTATAAATGACCTTATTTAATACAGTTTCATATTTAAGAAGGAAAGTATAACAGCAGCCTGAATTTCAGCCAAGAATTCTCTTGGTTCCTTATTATCGATTTGCCTTTCCTATCAGCAACTGATTGCAGTTTCCTGTGTGTGCTCAATACTGTCTCCAGGTCTGGCTATGCTCACAGTCAATTACCAATAATTGTCCCATGAGTGAACTCTGGACATCAAAGTGATAAAAGTGACAACAGTATGATCAAAAAGGTATTACTCAGCAATAGTCTGTTCACTGATGCTCAGTTTGGATTTGGCTAGGACCATTTGCTCCAGACTTCAGTAAGCCTTAGTCTAAGTGGGTTAAGTGTTTAATTACGTGATGTGCCATGAGATCAGGACATAATTTGACTGAGTATGTTACCAAGGAACCATAGAAAAATTGAAGTCATTGAGTTTGTGCAAAATCTCTCCACAGGTTTGAATCATACTTTACACAATAGAAGATTGTTGTGGTTGTTATACATAAATCATTTCAGAGTTATATTACAATCTATCTGTTCAATGATGCTATTACACACCTCTGGAAAAGGTGGGACTTGAACCCAAGTCTCCTAGCTCAGAGGTAGGGACACTACCACTGCACCACAACAGCCCACCTCTTCTTAGGTATATAAACAGCAAAACTGTGGTAAGAGAAGATGTGTGTTCAGTTGACAACTATTTACACATGGAGGTGGGGACATAATTGAGGAGTTAAATTAATATTTTTACATCTGTTTTTACCAAGTAGCAGATGCTGCACAGATCATGGTGAATAAGGAGGTCTTTCAAATACTTGAAAAGTTTAACATTGGTAAGGAGGAAGCTTTGGATAAGCTACCTCTCCTTAAAGCTGATTGATGCACAAAGACCAAAGGTTGTGCATCTAAGAATACTGAAGGAAATGAATGGTAACAATGGATGCCCTGTCCCTAATTTTCCAATCTTCCTGAGACGGGGGGATGGTGCTAGAGGTCAAAAGAATTGCAAATGTTGTTGAAAGTAACAGAAAGGGTTGATGAGGGTAATGCTGTTGAAGTGATTGATATAGACTTCCAAAATGTATTTGATAAAATGCTAAAGATATGCCTTGTGAGAGAAACTAGAGCTCATGTCATAAAAGAGACAGTATCAACACACCTATAAAATTGAGTGACATAAACAAATAGTAGTGATGAATAGTTTTTTTGAAATGAAGGAATACATGTAGTGGATCTCCCCAAGTTCAGTGTTGATATGTATTAATTATCCAGAATAGCTACAGAGAGCACCATTTTTAATAAAGATTATATGAAACTTGGAAGTATTGGAAACTATGATGTCAATCTTCAGAACAGCATAGACAATTTGTTTGAATGGGTGTCAAATAGAAAGATCATACTTAACGCAGAGAAATGATTCATTTTGGTAGGAAGAATGTGGAAAGTTAATAGAAATAAAGGCTACAATTCTAAAGGGGATGCAGGAGCAGAGGAACCTGGATATATATAAATCCTTGAAGGTAGATTAGTTAAGAGAATGGTTAAGAAAGTATATGACATCTCAGTTTTTATTAAAAGGAATATTGGGTATAAAAGCAATGAAAATGTGTTAAATTTGTAGAAAATGCTGGATCTTCCCCATTGTGTTCAGTACTGTGTTCAGTTCTGGGCACCACACTTCAGGAAGGATTTGAAGACTTGAGAAATGGTGCAGAAAAGATTCACAGGGATGGTTCCAGAATTTAGGAATTTGTGTCGGTTTGGAGAGAAAAAAAAACTTAAGATGAGGTTTGATAAATGTATTCAACATCATGAGGGGTCTGGACAGAGCAGATGATGAGACACTTCCTGTAGAATGATCAAGAGCTAGGAGATACAAATTTAAGGATAAATGCCAAAAGAAGAAATAACAACATAAGGAGGTTAAGATCTGGAATTCACTGTCTGGAAGTGTTTTGGAGACAAGTTCAGTTGAGGCTTTCTAAAGGAAACCAGATCATGCTCTGAGAAAGTCAAGAAAAATGGTATGAGGTGATCTGCTCCTTCAGATTCCAGAGGGAAGCTCCTGATTGATGTGGGCATTGACAAGAAAGTTGGAAGAATGGGCTAAGATTGGCAGTAATTAGGTTTTCAATATCACAGAAAATCTCCTATTCTCAGTCAAGTGTTGAATGGAAAGATGAGAATCTCACTAGCGAGCTGCAAGTTAAACAAGATGGAGAAGGGAACAGAAGGGTTTCCTTGGTGCTGTAACCAGAGATGAGACAAGAATTCACTGTCTTTAACGGACAGCATATCTGTACATTTTTCCACAGGAAATACTGAGGAAGCAGTTGCATTTAAAGATCAAGGCAAACATGGTCAATTGTTGTCAAAATCAAGCTGGTTTCCCATAGTCTTTTTAGAGAGGAAAATCTACCATCCCCACATGGTCCAGTTAACAAATAATATCTGTCTTCAGATGTACAGCAAATTGATTCATGCTTAACTGGCCTCTGAAATGGCAAAATATGCCAATCGGTTGTGGATGACTACCAGGGAATGCTTAAAAGGAATTAAAATGCATAGATTAACATCACCCTCTGCACCTTCAGCAACACACCCAGCCTCATGCAGTTTATATATTTAATACATAAGTAAAGTTAATGCAAGCACGTGTTGAGTGACAGTCAATTCCTCATATGCTAACAGGTGCACAATTGAGTAGAATGTGTCACTGCTTATACAGAGTTCAGATGGATGCTTCTACTGAAATATGAAGCAACTAGTACAAGAAATGGGTTCTGGGTAATCCAAGATGAAGGACAGGAGAAAATTGTGCTGGAAGAGCTCTCTCTTGTTTTAAAGTGTTTTAAGGGTTAGAGCTGATTTCCTTGATTGCTTGGAGCAAGTAGTAATTACTGTTTTATAAGCTGTTACATTGTTTTGAAACTTTGGAAAAAAAGATCAAACAATGATACGATAAAACAAGAGAAGATGCAGGGACCACATGGGAGGTGAAAACAAGCAGTGAACTTGTACAGGTAGTTCTTCTATAATGCAATGGTTGCATTCTTGTGCAACCCAGCATTACAGAAAAATCACACTTTAGAAACAATGCTTATAGTGTTGATGAAGTAATCGCATTATAATCAACACATTGTAAAAGTTTGCGCTTTAGAAAGTGTCCCCAATTCATCAATCACGTTACAGTGAATTCGCATTAACAACATGTGTTTTATAGCAGAACAACCTATACAGCTGTCTGACCAGGCAGTGAACTTTCACAGCTGACTCCTCTGCTCTGTAGTTTCAACTATCTCCAGACATTGAGTTCCATGTAAGAAAAATAAATAAACAAACAATGAAATTCACAGCGGGTTTCAATGGTTTGGTGGGGGAGTCATTTAGACTTAAGAGGCTGGACCTGTGATTTAATCTGGGAAGTGTGACTGCTGTTTCCTTCCTTCATTATCCAATCAACAAGTGTGTGACAGAAGTGGAAATGTGAGAGTGTATTTATGACAAACTGTGCCCTCAGAAGGTCTTCTTCCTTTCCCTCCCACTACATCTCTGCAGTTTCAGGCTTCGCTGGCAAGATGGAGTGAACGTCCCTGCAATAGAGCTCATTGGCCTTGAAGATTTGATTGGGTGACCCTGGGGTGTTTCTGTTTACAGGGCCCAGGAATGCTGAGAATGTCCTGCCCAAAGCAGTTTGAACTCCCACTGAGCTGAGGGCAGGTGAAAGTGGAAGGTAGGGTTTTTGGTTGGCCCTTTATGCGTTTCCTCATCCAGCTGATTACCTACTGGCACTGCCATGCCTCCTTTTGAAGAAGGGACATTGGAGTGAGGCACAGGTCCTTCCTCTCCTTCTTGCTTTACAGTTGCTGCTGAGAACCATTGGCTGCAGTGATGCGTTGTTGGTCTGAGCGCATACCCCAACATGCAGGATTAGTCGTCTGGGTAGGTGAGAATGAATGAATCAAGATGTTGCATACAATAGTGTGTATGGTAGACTAAGAGGTATGGAAGGAAGTGTGTGCAATAGCAGTGATTGAATGTTAGGTATTTACTCTTGTGGAGCACAGATGATCATTGGAGTAGAACTCAGGGTGACCAACTACCCCAGATTTTCTGGGACACTCCATTATTTGAGCTGCTCATCCTGCATTTGATTGTCAGCATCTGGGATGCTATTTATCTTCTATTTCTGACCAAATGATTGTTCTCCTACAATGCTGTCATAAACTTGCAAGGTAAATGCTAGTGTTGTAACTGTGCTCTGTATACTGTTGCTAGATTGTCAAAAGTCTGCTCCATTTAGTATATAATGCCACACAACATATTGGAGTGTGTCCTCAATGAGAATATGTGACTCAGTCTTTCTAGACCAATGTTACTCCTACTAATACTGTTATGCATTGTTGCATCTGTGAAAATTATGGCATATGATGAAGCATATAGCATGCCTGCATGATCGGCCCCAGAAATACATATTGGAAATGCCATTTTGGATATAGGGTTGTTAACCAGCCCAATTACTCACCCATGGAAACAAGGCAAATGGATGGGATTGGAATCCAGCCATGATCTCACTCAATTGGGCAACAAGCTCTAGGGGCTGAATAGTTTACCCTTGTTCCCATGTTTTTCTATGCTAAATGATAACCTGGAGCTTTGGGTACTGTCGAGACATTTTGCACTTTCCATATAAAAAGACACACAAATAGTTTTAGAATGATTTATTATACATTTTATTGTCTTTATTCTTCATTCTTCATTAAAGGAACATAAACATAGATTGTCATTTACAGTAAACATTCAGAAATATTTAATGTGCATTAAGAAGACTTCTACTATTGTTAAACTATTCTGCTTACAGAATTCAAAATGCCAATATTTTCAAATACAAGGTAACTTAAAACTTTTAAGTATTTGCAGTTTACTTAACAGAACAAACATAAGTTTTTTTTGTAATATATACAAGAAAACAGAAGACTGAACTCTTATGGTGCCTCCCCCCTCCCCCCCCCCCCCCCAGTGCATTAGGAAACCTCTGTAGCAAAGGCTTTGAATACAAACTCTTCAGACTCCTTCCAACTCATTCTCATTAACCTTTAAGAGTTATGGCAAGGATAAGTTAAATGAACTTTCCTGATTTGTCGGCAGTCATTTTTCTCTGTATATTAAAATGTTGCTATCCTTTCTCTTTATTCTTATTGAGAAGCCTAGATAAAGTTCAAAGTTCAAAGGCCCATAGTGCAATGTCACTAGCATAGCTGAAGTGTAGGAAAATATTACTTTAGTTAAACTAGTGAGCCTTTTCCGATTGTCTCAATTTTCTTTAGCAGGTTCTATGATGTGATTCAGTTTTTAATATTAACACAGTTCAGCTGCCATAAGAAACCCAAAGTATCCATGGATTGTAATATTGTAAATGATTTTAGAAGATTAACAATTTAGCTATTTTCAAAATGGAACATGAATTCTGTTTAATTTTAATAGTTTATATTCCTATCTATTCTGTAATAGTTAATGTAGAATCATACCATTACAATCAATATCCAGTTTATTTAAACACTACTTCTTATTAATCATTACAAATATTCATGTTTTGAAGGCTGTTAACAGGGTTACAATTCAGTAAAATAGAAAATAAAATGCTAATAGTTGAATATAAATTTCAGTAAAATGTAAAATCTACAATCCAGTTTTAATCAAGGAATGGTACTGATGTGCTGCCATAGTCATTCAGAAATGAGTAAGTATGATGCAATAGTCATGGAAATCAGAAGAGATCGTAAAACATTGTAACTGAAAATGAAAATTTCTGAAATGATATGATTTTATTTTATTTCATCCAAATACAGCCACCTCATAGGCATATTCAGCATGTTCATTTAGCACAGCACATCAATGAAATGTGATTTTTCAAGTGCAACAATGAACAGGTAATGGACAGATCAGTGAAATTCTATGATCCACTGTTTTTGGGGCATGAACAGTAGAAACTTGAAAAACTCACTTTAAGAACATAACGGCACCTGAGACTGCCCATTCCTTTTGTCTATTACATTTGTGCGAAAAACATTCCATACCTCTCAGACATCTTTATTAGCGTGATTTATGGCACTCAAGATAGAGGACATGCAGCCAACTCCAGAATTATATTGTTCATTCATAAAAAGTAAAAGGATTCTCAGCACTGGGGTGAACGTTGTGAGAAGTTGTAAGTTTATGCAGCCTGAACCTCAAAGGACTGAGAAACAACTGCCAGCTTACTCATAATTTTTACTGATTTCCCAAATCCTTTGCATATTTATTAATAACATTCATTTTCAACTCTTTGGGAGCTATAAGTTAAGATGGACTGTCCTGTCAGTGGATTTGTTTGTCATTTGTTGAAAAAAAAATCCTGATAAAGCCCACAATATTCTAATTACAATTAGATCTCTCTTATAAAAAATGTTGATCACAGGAGAGGCAATTGCATTAATTTATCTCATCCTGCCTCTTATTTATTCAGAAAATGAGTCTTTGTTTATCAGAAAATTATAAAGCCAGGTGCCAATTTGAACTCATGGCCTGTATTCTTATAGAATCTATTAACAGAGTGGATAGAGAATCACAACAGCAACTTGATGCTACAGCTTTATCAAATACAGATTGGACAAATATATAGAAAACAAGGACCAGAATTTTAGTACATTATAAAGATATGCAAAGCATGCAAAGCAAACCTTGTGTTTTCTACAATTACATGGCAGATATTTTCACCAAACAAATGCCTTAGATTATTGCTTACTGTATCTAGTGTATGATTGGAATTCTAAACTTCAATAGAAGCCTTTTTTGTTTGTCACACACAAGACAATAGAACATACGACAAATGTTATTTGCTAAATTTTAGTTTGCACATAGGAAATCCTTCTTTGCAGTCACTGCAAGATTTGGAAACAGGTTATTTCAACTGTATCATGCCAAAATCAATAAGATTGCATATAAAATTAGAATTGGTTTGATTCAGATTCTGATAAGGGCATGAACAAATTATGGTCAATGAATTAAGTTACTGCACCCTTTCAATTGCCTTTTTTTTAAACATAGACACATTGCACTGTATGAAAAAGGTTCAGAATGCAGTGTGGCAGTGTAGTTTACACTTCATGAGCCAACTAATCAAATATTGGTCCTGCCATTTGATCAGATAAAACCTATAAAATTCACACATGATTGGAAGTTCATGACACCTAACTGCCAGCTTAAACAGTTGTGGGATATAAATATTTCCATTCACAGTGTATGCATACACGGGCATGAACAGAATTCAAATGTTGCCTATTCTCTGTGCTACACAAAGGAATGTGAACTATAGGATTGGGGGATGGTGGGGGTTTGAAATTATTTCTGACTATTTCCAATTTGGATTAATTTGCATATTTTGAAGGTCTCCTCATCAGATCCATTCCTATATTCTAATAACACTTCAACACTTCTGACAAGATCATCCATTTCAAATGTTGAATCTACTTTTCTCCCTGATGCAGCCTGAACAACTCAGGTCAAATTATATCAACTAGCAAATTCCTAAAAGCCAATTTGATGGAATTTTCCTCAATCAAGAGACTGGTAAGTTTCTGAACTAAAATGGTAGAGTATGAATTATGAACACTGACCTCATCAGGCATAACCCTGATCGATAGATCATATTAAACAGTCACCATACAACTGCTATTGCTCATGGCTGAGGAGTAATAGAATAACTAATGTCCCGGGTTCTTGCTGGGCTTACCAGCAATTGAACAATTGAGTGAGCATTTGTTGGGACAACACGTAATGAAAATCAACCCTTCCATGTTAATGCTTCTGTAACTTTTCATTTTGAAATAATATTAACGTGTCAAGAAGGATCAAAAAGGGAAGTTAGATTGATATTATTCATGATTAATTCCAACTGAAGCATTAACCTATCATTCAGATTGTCTGTTTTATCCCCTTTTTATTTTGACTTTCTAACTGTCTTTTTTTTGTTTAAATCTTTTAAGATACATTCAATTATTTTGAAGGATTTCCGTTGTGCAAAATAATATAATGTATCCTAAAATCTGGCCCATCTTCCTGATGTCTCTCAGAACTGAAGGCCTTGTCCAGGGATATTTTTCACCTCAAGAGTTGTGCATTCCAAACCTTTCCTCTGACGACCAAAGTCCCTGAGTGGGAAACAGTGCAATAACTGCATCCAACAGTGATTGTCATTAACAAGACAACTATGTCACTTATGCATAAAATCTAGCCACAAAAACAATTTTAACCATTACAGCCTTAAGAGATTTTGTACACCTGTAGTGATAGATGGTCTGGTTATTGTTTATTCGACGTTTCGGGCACAGGCCCTTCTTCAGGAAATTATATCAACTAGCAAATTCCTAAAAGCCAATTTGATGGAATTTTCCTCAATCAAGAGACTGGTAAGTTTCTGAACTAAAATGGTAGAGTATGAATTATGAACACTGACCTCATCAGGCATAACCCTGATCGATAGATCATATTAAACAGTCACCATACAACTGCTATTGCTCATGGCTGAGGAGTAATAGAATAACTAATGTCCCGGGTTCTTGCTGGGCTTACCAGCAATTGAACAATTGAGTGAGCATTTGTTGGGACATTTCTTCGGCCTGTGCCCGAAACGTCGAATCTCCTGTTCCCTGGATGCTGCCTGACCTGCTGTGCTGTTCCAGCAATAAAGTTTCAACTTTGATCTCCAGCATCTGCAGACCTCACTTTCTCCTGGTTATTGTTTATTCCATTTACTGACATTTTCTGAGGTGAGATACTTCTGTGAGTACAATATTTTGTTCATAATCTTCAGGAGTTAGTGTCGTGACTCTGATGTAAAGTTGCAACCTCTTTCGTTATTCTATGTCCAGTGACACATGAGTTCCGTAGAGTCATGCAGGCATGAGTCAAGCATTGCTCATGACCCTCTCAGTGCAAATCAAACTACCGACTTTAAAATAGAATCAGCAGCAGGGAGTCTCAGCACTAAATTAATGGGATTCAAAATCAAGTATAAAACTTTCACTTTATAGATCATTCAAAATTTGGCTTTGCAGTGCAGTACAGTTGTCTGACAAGTACGGTCTCCACCCCGGAAATACACTCAAACCTCCTATCTTAGTGCTGTTCCTAGGCAGATCTGACTTTCAGATTATAGTGCCAATTTTACATTTTTATACATCTGAGATTTCGCCATGGGTAATTTTCCATGGATTTGACCATTAACTGGTCAACAATCTCTCATTTTTCAAGCACTTTGCAAGGTGTAGCTTTACAGTTGAGCCAAGAAGGATTGATTTTTAGGGGACAAGAAAGTTTGTTTTGCTTCAAGTAAACAGCAATTTTTAATCATTTTGTTTAAAGCTGTAATGATCATGGTGACATTGAAGAATATTGCAAGAATGAAGCAGCATACTGTGCTAGCTCATTCAGACAATAGAACTCATATGATCTTAAATGAATTAGGGCAGCAACTTTCAAAAATAAGTATATTTACTACTGTTTAACCTTTGGTGCAAAGGAGGATTAATCTTACACTGGCACCTGACATGTATTCAGCCTCTAAGAACCCTCATGCCAAATCTCTGATTCTACTGCAGGATGCTTTTGCACCTTAATGTTGCACCTTGGGCTGCACTGGAAAGCTGCAGCAAGTTCACTTTACATTCAGAGATATGCACCCAGCTCAAAGCGTGGACCAAGCTGCATTTTCACTCACTCATAGTGCACACTCAATCTAAATCTACTTGGGTGCTCTCTATCTTGCATTACCTTGCTTTCTCTTTTTTTGGGCTTTTCTCCCTCAGTCAGAGATATCCGACTCACATGACTTCTGATTTGCGTTGCTGGTTAGTGCAGATATAAATCCAGGAATCTTGTCACAGTTGTCAGCAAGCTGCAGTCAAGTCAAAGGGAAATAGCCTTTATTCAGTTGATCCTGGCACAGTAAGTCAAAAGAAACCTCTCAGGTTAGTTCAGGGGCTTGGAAATAGTCAGCCACTCTGGGCAGTCAGTCAGGATGCTGTCCAGATGAGGGGTAAGGAACTGAATGTTAGGCAGCTTATTACCGGTCTTTCTAATCTATTGTGGCTGTTTCCACCTGGATTGAAAGAGAGGAAGGTATTATGGGAGGAGAAAGTGGGCAACACAGATGTTACTCTTGGGACAGGAAACAGGATGTCCCGACTGAGTAAGTAGATAGCACAGAGGACATGCAGGATTAGTGACGTCGGGGAGTTGGAATGGGTGCCGAGTGAGAGAAGATGCTGTCGACAATAGTAAGAGTGGTAGAGAGTGAGCTTTGTTGGGAAGTGAGATAGACAGAAGGTGAAGTAACGGAGAAAAGCTGGTGGAGCTTATATTTGTGAAGTTAAGAAGGAGATTGACCTGCAGCGTACAGTACTCTCCTTCTGCCAGGTGCTGAGACTGCATTAACCTGGATAGCAACTTCCAACCCAGCTGGCATGGACTGGTGTCATAGCCTTCACTCTAGGTCTTGGGGAGGAGGAAGTCCTGTGTATATATCGCTCCTCCTAGCAGGACCTCCAGGTCACTACCTACAAAACAGGGCAAAAAATTTCCCCTGTCTACCATTTCTGAGGAAAATGTCAGGAATCGTGCTAGGTAGCTCTGGACTGATACTGCTTGTCTACGTGCACAATAGGGTTTTTGAAGATGTCATGTGTGCATGGGATGATGATGAATTCTGGTATATCGCAGAGTTTTGGGATAAAACATGGTAAGTTTAGTCAGAAATGGATGCAAGGCACACCACAGGGACAGAGTAGGTAGTTAAGGAGGCAGGTTTAGTAAAATGTGGTGAGAAAACTCAATAGGCTTCGTGGCAGAAATCCCTCCAGAAAATCCTCAATTACTTCAAACTTAGCCAAATTAAACATAAGATTCAACCCTCAATATTGACAAAGTTTGCAACCGAACGAAAATTCTAATTCAAGTTCTAGCTTAAACCAGCCCGTTTCTGTGATAAATCGTATAAGATGCATACAGTTTTTACCAGATTACCATATATGTAAAGGGCTGAAGTAATTTCCCTTTTCAGTGACGAGTTTGATGGTGGGTCACTTAATCAGGCAGGGAAAACCATAATGGCTTTCTGTCTCCACTCTGGCTAAGTTCAGGATTTGAAAACAATTAGTATCCACATAAAGGCTTCTTCTGATCACTGCTGGTATTAACCTAGAGATGGGTAGGGAAATGTGGGAAATACAGCAAGCTAACCTTGTTGAATTTTATGACGATCCCTCATTCAATGGCACTCATTGCCTCATCAAGGGACCCAGCATTCAAACTGGGGGAGCCTGATGAAATCCAACTCTCACCCCCACTGCCAATCTCCCAGTGCAATGCTAACCCCTCCTGCCATCACTCACCTCTGACCTAGGAGCTAGCAATGATACACCTTAAGTGTCTGTTGTACTGGCAATTGCAAACCACCTTCTTAGTGTCATTGCTAGAGCTCAGTGTATTTTTGCTTGTGGGACTTCTGCTGTTGTGCTCCTCATTCCTGCAGAAGGCATGCCCCTCTCTAGTGGACATAATGCGGTCGATTTTTGCTAAAAGAGATGACACAGGACTCTCAGTGACTCTCCAGACAACAGGCGGGACCCCCTGTCATCTCCATTAAATACACCCATCACCCACATGGAATTCTGTTTTTAGGCAGATAATTCTAGGGATAGGCAATATTTCAGATTGTTCCGTTCTCTCTAGTGTTTTCTTATAACCTGTTTCATTAGCAAAACACATCACAAAATAAAACAAAAAACGAGGGCCTGGGTCATAAAAAGTGCATCTATTTTTCAAGTACTAACAATCACGTGCTACGCATAAGGAAGGTCCTGAATGTTGATTCAAAATTGCCTGGTTTAAAACTTGGCCATTCAGAGGTGGGGGAAAAGTTCAATATTTGTTTCTGTTTCAACTTATAACAGTAACAAAGTTAGTAATTTTCATATGGTTCACTTATAAAATCACAATAATGTAATAAATAAATATTATTTATATTTTTGAGCTGCATGCTCACTGAATGGTCAGAATCAAACAATCATTCATTTTGTTTTAGCAGACATAAATTATAACTTGCATTAAATGTATGTAATGTTATGTTGATTAAGAAATGAAGGTACTGTACATGGAATTTATTGATGTTTTGTTCATGCTTGAGACTAGGAAAATTAATGATGATAATAAGGAATTAAATGATTCTTGTCTCTCCACTCAATGACAGAATCCAGAACTTTGTATAACTATATCATCCACACGGTGAGATACAGTATGTACCAGGTGAATCCATCTAAGCCAGCAAGTGATATCACCATTTTACTGCAGGAAGTTACAACTTTGGACATTAATGTAAACTATGTAATATTGATTCAACTGCTTCTTATACACCTCACACCATTTTTCCCTCCTTTTACTATAATTCAATGAAAATAAGAGGAAGAGATGCAAAATAATCAACATTGTCCATTTTGCACTAATGTCCAAAATCACAACTATGCTTTTGTGCATCTGCAAAAAATCGTCATGGGGAAGATTTCCTTTCTACGCTATGTTTAATGAAATTGTAAACCAATTCTTTATAAATGGCTTCATGGTTTTATTTGACATCGCACATCAAAATAAAACTCTTCCACTGACATCAAGGTGAGGTTTATGCATCTCAACTGCCAATGTTTACAGTCACCAGAATATTGCCAAGATGCATCAATTTGAAAACCTTTACTTTATGACATATCAAATGTTGAGTGTGAAACTAATTTATTTTAAGTCATGTATACTCTCACACACCAGATTTCGAAGTAGCACAATAAAAGTATCAGTATGAACTAGCTTTAAAATTAAAAAAAAGTGCCAATAGAGATTCTTTATTTCTCACGTTTTGCAAATCAAACACCCCAATCCATCTGTGTTCCATTTCTATCTCCTTAATCAGTGTAAACAGGAATGATGGTGAGCTTTTGAAGAAGTATTCATAGTTAATATAAACTGATTTTAGGTCTTGACTACTCCATGTATGATCATTACAGCCACCAGTGTGAAGACACATTCATCCCATTAGTTTGAAACAAAGGGACAGTATGCAGAATGCACTTTGCCACTAAGTCTCTTGAAGTTTATAACTTATAAAAACAAAATTATTGGACCTTTATTCATACAAAATGGCTGTAAATGTCTTATAAAATTCAATATCCTGGATAGGGAGATGGTTTGAAAAGAGAGAACTTCAAATGTACAAAACAATAACCTATAAAATGTCACTATCCTTCCACATAGTTATATATAAACCATCAGAGGCAAGAGAAAATCACATTGCATGCATCAATCCTCGATAAATATATTTACAATTTTACCCCACAATATCACAACTATACAATTAAGTGCTAAAAGCTTTGCAACGGGAACAAAGAAAACTACCTCACTTTTATGTTAAATGATCTGGAAATAAAATATATTTTCCCTTTAACATAGTTCAGCAATTTACAAATTTCCTACTGCCTCAGTAGGAAGAAGGTTAAACTATTATTACAAAAATATTTTCCTCCCAAAAGATGCTAAAAGTGTAACTGTGACAAATATATCAAAATGTATCAGAAGTGTTTCAAAATATTGTAAAAATTTCAGCACAGGTTGTGACAGATTTATATACAAAACAGGTTTGTACGCTTATTTTCATTATGACTTTGCATTGTTGCCATCGTTGGTGCAGTTTGGTCCTGTTGGTAAGCAAGTTAAAACAATCAGTTTACTGCTGGTTAATTTTGCTGATAAGAGATCTGCCACCCTCTACTGGCCAAAATAAAAAGCTTGTAAACCAAATTTCAATTTCAAGGGAAAGTTTAAATTGCAGAGTCAAAACAGGGCAGTGCTCTCACAAGCTTACTGTTCATCAGAAAATTGTTACTGGGCTGAATTCTTGTGGTAGACTCTAACTGTGCATTAATGGAAAATAGGCAGTAAGGAATCAACATCTTGTTTTATTCTCTGAATTTTAATTCCATTAGTGCTGACAGACTTGCTAATCTATATTCAAAATATTACTGTTTCTACTACAAACAATTTCTGTCAATCAGAAATTGACTGAAATATCTAGTCAGTGGTGTATCACTCTATGCTTAAAACAAATATTTCAGAGGGCAATTTTCTGATCTCATGCTTTCTGCATGGTCTCTGGTTTAGGTGTCTGAAGAAGAATCATATTGGATTTAATTTGTTAAATTTGTTTCTCTCTCCAAAGATGGTGTCAGACATTGAGTTTCCTCAGCACTTTCTGCTTTTGCTTCATATGAGACCCTAGGCTGGAATCTTTTATATTTAGATCATTCTCAAGTTTTGGAATTACATTCAGATCCTGCCCCTGCTCACTGTAGCTGCATGCCCACTGGCCAAATCCTTGCTTGACGGCCTCTAAGCTTGTCCAATTAAAAATGGCAGTTGGATCTGGAAGGGAGGAGTTTGATACATTATGGACCATTGCCATTGACCAGCAGACTCCACTGTCTCACCAGTGACAACATTGCTGAAATCCAAGGAGTATGAACTCAAGAAAGGCTGCCACTTCACCAAAGGAGCAGCTGTCACTATAATAGATGCAGCACTGTCGGACACATCAGCTTCCTTGCGATCCTAATGCAGTAGCAGGCCTCTGATCAAGCAAGGCAGCATCCTTGTCATTTTTCAAATATTTTCAACTGATTCTGTTGAGTTGCCATGATTCTGACCCAGGGTAAGGGAAGGCTGCTGATATCATCCTCATGACAGTGCACTGCCATGTTAAAGTCAGCAGTGTTTGGCTCATTGAAACCTCATTAAATACCTTGATTTAAATCTTGCCTCTGTCAGGAGAGTTGTTGATATGGTTACAAACGCAACTCTGGGAAAATCGGGAGGGGTAAACTGTGCCACTATGCCATTTCCCACTGCAGCCAAGTATTCCTTCAATTCAGTTTATGCCCACAATTTTGTTTAGTCTGCTCCCTCCACTCTTTGACGCTCCTGAACAGTAACCTACATTTGTACCCATGGAACATAGGACAATGATGTGCTTTTGAAGTGTTGTTATGAACACAGCAATAAATGTGCACTCAGCAACTCCCACAAACAGCACTATGATTAACACCAGGCAATTTGTTCTTATGACGTTGATTAGGAGATACATTTTTTAACAGGGAAAACTGCCCTGCTCTTCTTCAAACTAGAGGCATGAGAACTCTTGCGTCTACCAAACAAGTAGATATTGTCACAGTTTCATATCTCATTGCAAGATGGCACCTCCAATAGTTAGTGTTGCCAACATGAAGAAATCTCCAGGAAAGTCTCCAACCAGATTTGTCAATCCAAACACTTCCCCCAGTCTTGCACTAGAAAGTCAAGCACTGAATTTTGTACTCAAGCCCTTATGTGGGACTTGAATGCAGAACATTGTGAATTAGGGGTACCTAGTGCTCATGATTGATTCTCCTGGTGAGAATTAGGTTTTTATTTTCAGACCAGGACATCAAGTTTGTTTCTTTCACCTGCTCCTCGTCATAAGAAAATATTGTGTTTGCAGGTTTCTTTGCACATATTTAAAATAAAAGGGTCTGAATTTTTAAAAGTGCATTTGTTAACAAAGACATTACATATTTTGAATATTTTTTGAGGCAAAATTATCCAAAAATAATAAAGATTTTGTGTGAAAGTAGATCTTGCAGTTTCTGATGCATAAATTTGCCAGGTTTGTCAATTTAGTAAATGAAGATTTTTTCACTTGTCTACTCTGATGATCAAACTTAACTCCTTGATAACACATCGGGTGTTTAGAAAGAAGAACGACTCCAGCTGCTGTGTGGAGTAACATTGCAAATATTATCAGAAGGAATACTTTTTCCATATTGTCATAGAACAATATTTCATCTCATTCCTTAATGTTTTGCAAAATATGGAATTTAATCCTCACTAATAAAAAATTACAGTAACCAAACTGCTTTGAAAAGTTAAACAAAAATAATGACAGCACCAATGTTCAGTATGCTGCACTCAGTAGGATTTAAATTTAAAATGGTTTTTGTTGCTTTTTCTTGTCCTTATTTAAGAAGTTGTCATCAAAGCACGGAAAGATTAGTGTTTAGTGTTCCCATTACCCTTTTTTTGCAATCAGCATGGACTCTTTAATTTGATGGCAACTTGAATAAATTATTGTGAAAAGAGATCTTAAATATTTGAGATCCTTGGTTGAAATGTTTTGTCTTTCCATGAGTGCTGGTTTGAATTTAGAAACACACCCTTTGAACAATGTTGTTATCCCCGCTCCTGTTATAGGAGTCAAATTTCCATAAAATTCTTTATAAATAGTCTGCAGCACGAACTTGGGATCGCAAAAGTTCTGTGGAATGTTGTGTGCATTGCCAAATGCAATAAAGCACAGCAAGAAACTGAGTAACAGGTCTTTCTAAAACAAATGGACGAGCACAATGGACAGTTGACTTTTCTGTTTTTAGTTGTACTGAATTGAATTAGTCAGTTGCAATGTTTTGAGAAATGTTCAGATGTCTGAAAGGGAACCCGTTGTATTCTCTATCCATTTACATGAATAGGGAGAAAATTAGATGATTCCCTTTCAGGCATTTCATTCCTAATGTGTCCAGATGCTGAAACAGGAAAACCTGTCTCATTATGTTTCACATTTTAAAAAAAAATTGCTTTCAAATTCTAACAGATCAGAACATTTTTTCAGTTGGTCTTACATTTAGTGTCCAGAGTCAACAATGACAAATTTCAAAGCCAACCGATGTCAGAATTACAGAAAATCTCAAATTTGCCAGAGCAGTCTGTTTAAATCATGCCTGTGTAAGTGTGTTATTTAAATTGTACAAACTAGCTTTCCCAATGGATACTATGAATGGGAGTTGGTGCTCTAGTTGTCAAGTCACTGGACTAGTAATCCAGAATTTCAGGTTATTACTCAAGAACATTTGTTCGAATAATACAAAGGGAGACAGTGTAATTTGAATTCAATGAAAAAATCTGGGATAAAAAGCCAGTCTAATGGCGACCTTTGCAACCACTGTTACTTGTCATTAAAACCACATGATTGTTCACTTATGTCCTGAAGGGAAGAGAATCTGCATCCTTACTTTGTGCAGTCTCCATGTGACTCCAAATCCACAGCAATGTAGATGACTCTTAATTGCTCAGAGGGCAATTAAGAATGGACATTAAATATAAACCCATCCCATGAGTGCACACAGATAACAAATTATTGCTAAGGAATGGAAGATAGTGTTCAATGGTCAATACACAATAGAACAATGATGGCAGCTGAGAGCAAATATTGGTTGCTATCTAGCTGTAAAGAGAGAGTTATATTGTGAGCAAAACAAAAATCTTGTGCAGTAATTTAAATGCAATAAAATGTCTTGGAAAAGTGCCTTGAAACTCTAGTAAAATGGGCAAGCTTGTTGTATATAAAATTGGCAATCCCATACAAACTGTATACTAATAAACATCTAATTAACTCCTAGCTCATTTTAGACAGAGGGCATGTCAAAAACAGTTACGTCTAGAGATTTTTTTTAATTTCAGGAGAGAGGAAAGAACAAACATTGAGAGCTAAATCAGAAGTACAATGAACTTCTGTAAAGATCAGAGTGGGGTTTTCTTTTGTCAAATTGAAAGGGAAAGATATCAAGACGAGAATGCCACAGTGTAACATTGGTTTTACATTTCTGCACTGTGTGGAAGGCATTATTTCAGCAGAGCAACTGGCAAATGTTTTATTTAACTTGCTCTTCCCCTTTAGCCACTTAATTTTGAGACAAAAAGTGATGATTGTGGAAGGCAAATGGAAAAGCTGCAGTTCTATTCATAAATTAATTCAATAGATTTTGTTGTAAAGCAATTTTGCCTTATAAAAATGGGAAAAATTAGACCTTCAGTTTTCTTCCCATCTCTCCTGATGGTGGTGATTTATACTAGCTGGTTTTCCATTGCTTTGGCTAAGTGGCCATCCTTTATATCGCTGCCTACACAATGGATATGAATAAATTATTAGTGCATGGAAGGTGTCATAATTAAGTCGGAATGTTTCCTTCATTGAACAACTGTACACATGCTTTTCAGCTAACATCACTAAACAGGAATCAGGAATATGAGGAGTATAAAGTTTTTTTTAAAAAAACTAGTTTAGCCCAAGAATGATGCACCAAATGCAGCAACCCCACTGCTGCTCTGGCTGAGATAATCTTATACAGCACCGACACCAGGGACTGAATTTAAGACAGTCACATCTGTAAGATTCAATGGCACTCTGAGCTAACAGGGTCACTTGAGTTAGAAGTTTTACTGACAAAGCTGTAATCACTTTCTCCCTCTTTCATTTTAAGTTTTGCCAATTGTCTGCTTTCTTGGGTTTGTAAATAACAGCAATATTTCAAAGAATGTTAAGTGTGCCTACATGTGCTTTGGAAGGTATGATCTAGACACAGTCTTTGCTGTTTTCCCTTCAACTGTGGAAAATTAAATCAGCACTCCACTAGTTGATGATTTGCTAGAATACAGCAATAAGTGATAGAGCCATTTTTCTGCTCAGATAACAATTAGCCTTCAAAGTATTTTTCCATATAAGTCTCACAAACGTAAAGAATTGTAAGTAACTCATTACATTGTATGCAAGCCTTATATATAGATTGCAAAGGCTAACAATTAAATTTATGGCCATGAAGTGTATAGGTTCAACTTTCCTATTTTTGGATCTGTTTAATATGTAGACATTAGTATTAAAGGTTACTAGATTTTCAATTAATTTCCATTGTTGGCAGAGCAGACATCATAATTAAAATCATATTTGCACTCTTTTTCCCATTATGAATTTGATAAAGGACAAGGAACAGTCAAAGTAAAATACTACTTCCAGTAATGCCGATGACCATTTTACAGGACAAATGTATAGGCTGGTTTGCTGGTGGCTGTACTGCACTTAGAAAGATAAAGTGCCACTGTTCATTGAGCACCAAGAAACTCCTCCATGCTAGTGTCAAATAATCAAAGTCTATTTCCAGCTGAAATTTGTTGCATTGCAGGGCTTTTTTCCCAAAAATAATTGAAATTGGAATGATGTTAAGAATATTAGCAGAGCTACAAAACAAGCTGAAATAAACTGCACATTTACAACAGAATATCAACATCCAGAATTTTATGTTCAGTCTAATTAGACCAACAAATCAAATAGTGCTTCTTGATATTCTAAATATAAAATTTTGAGAACAAAAATGGATCTTGTATGGAAAACAGTAAGTGAGAGGGAGTTGCAATATCAAAACAGGAATGTGGTTATAGTGTCTCTCACTGACTGACAGCTCCGACGTGGAGTAATAAAGATATGTGCTAAAAGCCTTTCCTGGTAGATCCAACCATTTTACTACCAGCTTCTGTCTGAAACACACTGAGACACAAACTGTTACTAAAAACAAAGACCATTACAGCTTTCACATAATGTTTTAGAACAGAAATTACTTTGTCATGGCCATTACAGCTAAAAAGATCAAATAATATCTTTTTTGATTTGTGTTTTTGTCATTCTGTGCAACTTTATACATAAAAATATAGCTTAATGTGGAAAACTAGTGCTTTTTCAATCTAAAGTTTACATTTCCAAGAAACAAATCCCTAAAATCATCTTTCCATTTAACATACTAGAATCCACACTCAATTTCTCAACAATCCAGACAAGACTTTTGTTTGTCTTTTTAACTTTCACATCTTTTCCAAATATATACTTGCATCCATATACATTGGAATTGTGAAATCCTCAAAAGTAAAATTGCAAGACCCAATGAAAGACATGAAAAAAAATACACAGAGAAACAGTTCAGCTCAATAGGCTGAATTCTCTTAAATCATATCTTGAGCCATGAATAGAAGGAATAATACTGTGAAATCACGGTTCTAATTATAAAACAGTATTAACCAGCATCTGATTGTTAAAACTTACCCCCAAAACAGATAAAAGTAGAATGACTTAGCTTTTGTACATTTTCTGAATGGTTCCACAAAAGTTCCATATCAGGTGCAGTATTTACATTCTTTAATCGGTAGCGGTGAAAAAGAATCTATTTAAGTGCAGGACATTCCTAGTGTTGCAGTAGTAATTTTTTTTCATTTAGAAGTCTCAAATTTACATGTGTTTTGTCTTTTTCTGAAGAGAGCTTTATTGCAAGCATGATGGTGTGTGCCAGCCACCACCGTCACTTGGGGAGGACTGAAGAGTCCGGGTTAAAGAGCTCCTTGTAGAGAGGAGGAAACAGGCTGTTGGCTGTCTCTGGGTGCAACAGCTTGAATGCCTGGAGCTTGTCAGTGTGCAGGTTGCAAAGTGCAGTTAAAGTTGGTAACCTGGAGATCAACTGAAAGAAGAAAAAAGTACACAGTCTTAAATGCAACTGCAAACAATGTTCCATTGACCCCATTTGTTGGGCCAGCACAAGTCTTTACCGTAAACCTTGTCCACCATGTCTGGCTAGGCCACCTTTAAATGTAGGAGTACGGAGGAGTAGGATTATGTCTTTCATCCTGTTCGGCCTATCCCACTGTTCTAAATTATGGCTGATCATCTATCTCAACTTCAAATTTTCAAACTATCCCCATATTTAGATTAGATTCCCTAAAGTGTGGAAACAGACCATTTGGCCTAACAAATCCACACCAACCCTCCAGAGAGTAACCCTGACTAATGCACCTAACACTACTGGGAATTTAGCATGGCCAATTCACCTGACCCAGACATCTTTGGACTATGGGAGGAAACCGGAGCACTGGGAGGAGACCCACACAGACCCTGGGAGAATGTGCAAACTCTGCACAGACAGTCACCCAATGCAGGAATTGAACCCAGGTCCCTGGCACTGTGAGGCAGCAGTGCCAACCCCTGAGCCACCGTGCCACCCTAACATCCCTTGATCTCATTAGTAACTAGAAATCCATCAAGCTCTTCCTTAATGTTGAGCTTTTGCAACCCACTTGGGTAGAGAATGCCAAACATTCACTTTCCTCTGAGTGAAAATGTTCCTCCTCATATCAGTCCTAAATGGCTTGCCTTTTATTTTGAGGCCGTGTCTGGTGCTAGATCCCACAGCCAGGGGAAACATCTTTTCTGCATCTATTCCCATCTACCCCTTTAAGAGTTTTGTAAGTTTGGATGATATTCCCTCTTATTCATCCACAGAAGACAAGGCAATTTGTCTCATTAGACAATCCCATTGTCCCAAGCAAGAGCTTGGTGAAGCTTTGTTGCACTCCCTCTATAGCAAGGATATAGGTGAGGAGATCAGGAATGCACACAATACTCTAGCTGTGGCCTCATGAATGTTATACGCAATTGACCCCTTTGCTCCCATGTTCAATTGCTCTTATGACACAGTGTTTACCTTCCAAATTGCGTGCTACTGCTGGCAAGATCTCAGTGACTTATGAACAAGGACAACTGAATCCCTTTGGACATCAACAGCTTTTTGAACAATAACATGTAATTTGACCCAGGTTGACTCTTGGATTTACTTTTGCTCCTTTCCACTTTAATTTTTTTGTTTCTGATCCTTCATGTGCAGGTAGCACCTACACCATAACTGCACTGAATACCTCAGAAATTTGAAGCCTTCCCTTTCACTACATTTTTCTAGCCACATGTTCCTTTGCTCAAACTTCCTATTTCTATCCTTACTCATATATGGTACAGCAAACAATGATGAGCCTGCTGCTTAGAGGTCTTGCTTTTCAGTGTATTGCCTAGATTAATAAATTTTACTTTTAGGACTTCAACTCTCTTTAGATTTATGTCATTGTTGCCAATGTGTGCCACAACCTCTAGTTCCTCACCTTTCCCCAAAAGTCCTATGGCTGTGTTGTTACTTCCTTGACCTGGAACCAGGGATGCAAAATACTGGAGCCATGTCTAGACCTACAGATAAACCTATCTGTTCCTCTAACTATTGAATCATCTTGTTTACAACAATGAAGATAAATTCATTTGCACTTCTTTGGCATTACTGAGTGACTTCATGCAGTTTCTTTCAGGCCAAATTTCTTCCTGTATATAATGCTTCTGCCATAACTTTCACACTCCCATTTGACAAATTGGGGCGACTCAAAGAATACCTTTGCTAATGTGTCGTCATCCAGGTGATTTTTATGAATCACATGCTGTAGTGCAAAATAAACTTTTTCCTGTAGCTTTTGAACCTTCCTTGGTTCCATCAACCATGGTCGATCTGAAGGAAGTGGAAAGAATACAGATGTAAAGCCACAAAACTCATTCTCTTCTCTTTTATAAGGTATTTCCTTTTAAATAGTGAATGAACTTAGGAACATGAGTTGGTCCTTTAGCCCATCAAGCCTGCTACACCATTCAATAATATTATGATTGATTTGGTTGTGGTGGCAGTTCTCCCTTCCTGCCTCCACTCCATACCCCTCCACTTCCTTGTGGAGAATTTAGCTCAGCATGGAATAAATTTAAAGAGCCAAATTCCACTACCTTCTATGGAAGTAAATTCCACAGTCTAATAACTCTTTGACAGTAAATACTTTACCCTCATCTCTGACTTTAAGGGTAAACCTCTTATTCATATTCTACACCCCCTAGTTCTATTCTCACCCACATGTGGAAAACAACCTCTCTTTATCCACTCAATCCAGTTCCCTCAAGATCTTAAATATTTCATTAAGATCACCCATCAATCTTCTAAACTTCAATAGATGTAGGCCTAGCCTGTTCAATCTTTCCTCATAAGTCAAGTTCCTCATACAAAGTATCAGTTTAGTATATTTTCTCTGAACTGCTGCTCAAGAAATTTTAATATTTTTCAAATGAGGAGACCAAAACTATACATGGTACTCTAGATGTTGTTTAACCAACACCCTGTACAGCTGTAGTCAAACTTTCCTACTTTATTTTCCATTCACTCAATAAACAGTAAACAGCAACATTTCATTTACCTTTATAATCATTTGCTGTACCTGCACACTAGCTTTCTGTGATTCATGTAGCAGGACACCCAATACACTCTTTACCATCGAGTTCTGCAATCTCTCTCTATTTAAATGGTATATTGCTTTTCTATTCTTCCAGCTAAAACAAACAAGTTCATGTTGACTCATACTGTAGTTCACGTGTCAAATTTTTGACAACTTGCTTAAAGCATCCATACCCATTTTTAGACACTACCTTCAACTGACAATGTTTTTTTAACCTATCTTAATGTTACTAGAAAACTTAGCATGCACATTCAGTCCCTTCATCCATCATTAACATAGATTGTAAATAGTTGAGGCCACAGCACTAATCCCCCTCTGGCACTCCACTGGTTACAGCTTGCCAACTCAGAAAAGATAAATTTATCCCAGATATCTGGTTTGTGTTAGCTAATAAAATCTTCATCAACACAAATACGTTACCCCCTATACCATGTCATGTGATGTGGAATCTTATCAAATGCCTTCTGCAAACCCAAAGTATTCCATCTATTGTCCAAAAGTCTAACTGATCAGTTAAACTCAACTTCTGACTCACAAATCGATGTTGGCTCTACCTAATCAATTCATGATTTCTAAGTATCCTGTTGACTTGTTTATCAATGCTCTTTTTTTTGTATGAGTATGTTAAACTAATTAGCCAACGATTTCTTACTTTTTTCCCCCCTTTCTTTCTTGAATATGAGTGCTATGTTTACTATTTTCAAATTGTTGGGAACATTCCAGAACCAAGAAATTTTAAAAATTATAACCAGTGCAACTACAATTCTTGACTCCAACACTTTGAAGACCCTGGGATTCAGGTCATCCTGATCTGAGGACTTGTTAGTCTTTAAGTCTAATGGTTTGCCTACCATGCTTTCCCTGGTAATATTGAAGCTGTAAAGTTCATCCTCTATCCATTTTTGATTTTCAGTTACCTTTGGGAAATTTTTTTAAGTCTTCTATAGGTAGAAAATACCTTTTAAAGCATCTGCCATTTTATTTTTCAATTATCAATTCCCCAGACTCACTCCTTCGAGAATCATCACTGGCTTTAGTTACTTTTATCCTATTCTCATTCTTGTAGAAACTCTTACAACCTATTATTATGTTACAAGCTAACTTCTTCTCATTTTCTACTTGCTGCTTCTTTATAGTCACTTTTTGTTAGTTCTTAACGTCCATCCGATCTTCTGACCTACACTAATCTTTGCAGTTTGTACAGTGTTTCTTCCAGTTTCATACTCTCCTTATCTTCCGTCTTTCGTCACAAATGATGCATCCTTCTCAAAGACCTTTTCTTTCTCACTGGGATAAATCTTTGCTCAGAGTTATATATCTCCTTAAAGTACTGCCATACAAACTCTATTGTCCTATGTTTTAATCTCGTTCCCTAATTTACCTGAGCTAACTCTACCTTTATACCCTCGTAGTTATCTTTATTTAGCTTTAAAACATTTCTCATGGACACACTTTTCTCACTTTCAGAATAAATATTAAGTTCTATCATGTTGTGTTCACTGTCAGCTAAAGGCTCCTTTATCAGGAGGTGATAAACTGGAGTACCTTTTAATTCCAAATACAATAATTTAAAAACACTTGTACATAAAAACCTGATGAAGGGCTTTTGCCCAAAACGTCGATTTTCCTGCTCCTCGGATGCTGCCTGAACTGCTGTGCTTTTCCAGCACCACTCTAATCCATAAAGGCACTAACCTGGTGATATCAGAACAGCAGCTGAAAACAAAGCAATTTCTTCCTCGGTCAGCTGAAGGGAGCACAAACTCTTAGCAAAGTCAAATATAGCATTGACTAGGTCATCACATCCTGAAAGGAAATAGATATGAACGTTACAATCAATATTACCAAATCAACTAAACATATATATGAGTGACACTTCTTTAAATTCTATCAATACTAATTTAGAGAAATCAATCTTATTTCATGGAGTAGCAATATAACAGCATGGCAAGCTAATACTTCAGAAAGTAATAGGGCCAGTTTTTGTATAACATAATGGTTGTAGTGAGCTCCAGCTGTCTGCAAGAGTCATTGTTGTGAAACGATTCAGAATCGGTGAATAGCCAGGATTAGTTATTTGAGGTCAAGAATTCAATTGCTACTTAAAAGCTACCGTAGCAGCCTTAAAGGGATGAAACATTTTTGATTGGGGGATAGCTAATATACTGAAGCAGTAGGGAAAATGACTTTGACCTTAGATACAGCAATGGAGATGTTTAAAGAACATCAGCAGCAAGAAGCAGCATTCTCTTTTCCACATTCATTCAAGTACTTTCATAACAAAATACAATTTCATTAGCCATTTGGGAACCCCAACACCTGCAAGTTCCTCTCCAAATCACTCACCATGCTGACTTGGAAACAGATCACTGTTCCTTTACTGTTGCTGGGTCAACCTCCTGGAATTCCCTCTCTAACAGCATTGTGGGTCTACATACAGCACATTGACTCCAGCAGTTCAAGAAGGGCAGCAGCAATGTCAGTCAGACAGTCAGTACCGTCTATGTCCCACCAGTTAATAAAAATAAAATCATGCCTTCCATCTGATTAAAATTCAAATAATTCAGTAGGTATGGGCAGTGATGACAAGTCATGTAGATACAAGAAGAACTGGCCCTAGGACCTGAGTGAAAGTCTCGAAGAAATAATTAATGATCTCACAAACAGTGTCAAGATTCCCTTCACAGCGCATTTATTCTCTAGACAATTATTCATAACTTTAGATTTTGTCTAGCAGTATCAATGCTTCCTTTTTCTGTTTCTTAGCTGTTTCCTCAAGATAGCATGGAACATTAGCTTCTTTCTATTTGTACTCACATTCAAAACCTGGGACCACTCTCACATCAATTATCCATTCTTGATCAAACTTGCTGCTTCTCCTTGTCATTGTATACGTTATGCTAAGATGCCTCACATAGTTTGAAAACACCTACAGCACAACATGCATTAATCTGCTTCTATTCTTCTGCATAAGAAGATGGGAGAAAACAGTTGGGAAATCAAGGATGGGAAGAGGAAGAAGTTCTATCTCAGACTGATGGAAGGGGGCCACTGTCAGTATCAGGAGCAGAGGAGAACACAGTACTGGAGATGCCCAAACTGGAGGTCCGACATTACAGCTATTTAGGATTTCTCTTTTCCTTCTTTTCCTCTAGAACCCCTATAGTGCAGATTGAGGCCATTTGACCCATTGGGTCCACACTGACTCTCCAAAGAACATCCAACACAAAAGTCCCAGCCCCCTCATCCTATCCTTGTTACCTCACATCTTTGGATTGTGGGAGGAAACTGGAACACCCCCCCCCCCCCCCCCCCAAAGCACACAGGAAGAACATGCAAACTCCATACAGACACAAGGCTGGAATCGAATCGGGGTTCCTGGTGCTGAGAGGCAGTTCTGTTAACCATTATGCCATCATGCCTCCCATAGTCTAATCAACTCTATCTCTGATACATTCATGCTATCAAAGCAGGATAATGGTTTGTGCTGGCATTCATCTGCTACTGTTTACCTTTACCACTAAATGCTATCCTTTTTGTTCTTCTCTTTTGATAGGTCCTTTAGATAACTTTGATCTTTCTGCCTCAAAGAATAAGGGAGAGAACACCACAAAGAGATGCATTCATTCAGCCTCTTACCAGCATAGAAAGTGGCACCTGGTGTGGCATAGGTGGTGCATTAGAGTGGTTTACATTTTGTACTACACTCAACAAAAGTCAGCAGGACTAGATATTTTGTGGAAAGGATTCAGAATAGTTCCAGGGTTGGGGAAATTTTAATTACAAGGTTAGGTTAGAAAAGCTGAGGTTGTCTAACTTTGAGAAACAGAGATTGATGGGTGATTTGATAAATGTGTTCAAAATTATGACAGGCTCAGATAAGGTAGATAAGGAGAATCTCTTTCAATTAGTTGTTGGTACAAGAACCATGTGACATGCATTAAATGTTTTCATTTCACGAGAAATATGAGGAAGAACAACTTTTATGCAATTGTTAGTAATGACTTGGAAATCATTACCCTTAAGGATGGTGAAAGCAGAAATAATGAGTTCAAAAGGAAATTGAAGGGTTATGAGGATTAAGCTGGAGATAAACTGACTGTATTGTCCTGCAGAGAGCTGGCATAGACTTAATGAGCAAGATGGTTTACTTCGGTACTGTAAATGACTTGACTCTAAAGCTCACCAAAACATTCAAGTTTCAGTGAAAAGGGTCACTGACACGCAATTTACTACAATGCTAACTAACATTCATGCAGACCGGTTAATGCTGAGAAATATCTTAACTTATTTTATAAAGCTGTCACCAAAAAGGTCCCATGTTTAGTTTAATCAGGTGGTCTACTCAAAACCTTGACAAATTCTTTATTTTAAAATTATACTTAATGGTCCTACATACAATATCCAATCTTGCACAGGCCTTTCCTTTGATCTTTTTCCCTTGTAATTTCACCAATTAAAATCTTCAGGAGTGTATAGGGATTTTTCTGTAAAGTCTTGAAGGAAGAGCCCTGGAGACCCCAAGAATCTCTGTGGAAATTCATTTCCTGACTGTCGTTATAACCCCAGAGGACCACAGACTACTGTTCCAATAGAAAGATATAAATGGTGGTGTGTTTTAACTGAGCATCACCACCTACATTCACTCTAATATGTGGACCTCCGAGGTCCATGTATACCAAACCTAGAAATCAACACTTGAAATGGCGTTGACACACCAATTGGTGTGCATGGACACTCAATGTATCTGCATGGCCACATAACATAGAGGGAAGTTTGGTCATCATGTTTCAGGCGAGGGTGCAATTGAGAAGGCAGGACCTTCATGGTGACCTCTGCCTGTATAGAAATTGAACCCACAAGTCGCTGCAGTCATCACTGCAAGCAAGCTGTCCAGCCAACTGAACAAACTGACCAAATTCAGTCCCCACTTTCCCTTTTACCCACCTTCAAAGAGTATTCTTTATTTTGTTCAGAATGCTAACATTTACTTTCCATTATTCTGGTTACCAATGTGTATTTTATAGAAAGGGGATCTTTGTGCAGATCCTGGGAACACACCATTCCTAGTCAGGCTAAGAAACATCTCATTCCCTCCATTTCTTTTATCTGACCCATTGACATTCTTTTATCATTGTCCTCATTGAAGACAGAAGATTAGATGGGTAAAGTTTATTTCTAATGGTTGACAAGTACAATTCTTTTAATAATTTGTTTTTCAGACTGGTGAAACATCTCTTATGTGGCATCATGTAAAGCATCTTCTGCAAATTTATACATACATTATTCAACTAATTGCCTTGATTTATGCACTTCATGACTTTCTCAAAACATTCAACCGAATTAGTTAAAATCAAACTTTTATACAAATCTATGCTGACTGTGCTCCACTGTCCCATTCTCAGTGACACTAATTTCATTTCATATTATGGACTCTTAACAGTGTGTGAAAGTTACCTTTAAGAGTCTGAGCCATTGGGGGGAGCCTTGTTTGTTAACAATATCAATTTTAAATTCTGGCACATGCTTGGCCACATTTTTCTGATTGGTCAAAGATTAAAAGGTGATGTACCTCTATGCTTTGGAAGCAAGTCTGCCCTTTCTCTAGCACCATGGATTCATTAATCTTTTGAAGTTACACCCTGCAGATAACCAGACCTAAGACAGGGGCAATTCACTAACCTTAACTCTTACTGTGTAAGAGTAATGTAACAATTATACAGTTCAGTCCAATGGCACAGTTGCTACAAGAAAAGATTATTAAGGCAAGTATAACTAGTTCCCTTGTTATCAACTCTCTGATCTTCTGAATTGCACTCTTACAGGCCTCGTGATCTTGTTTTACTTTTATTCAGATTATCTTTTAATACACAAAGATGTTTTAGATTAATTTTATTTAGCTTCCATTGCTTGAAGGTGTGGTATTATTGAAATCTATATAGTCATAGGGATGTTCAGCATAGAAACAGACCCTTCGGTCCAACCCGTCCATGCCGACCAGATATCCCAACCCAATCTAGTGTTGCAATTGTACCAGCCTCCACCACTTCCTCTGGCAACTCATTCCATACATGTACCACCTTCTTTGTGAAAGCATTGCCCCATAGGTCTCTTTTATATCTTTCACCTCTCACCCTAAACCTATGCCCTCTAGTTCTGGACTCCCCGATCCCAGGGAAAAGACTTTGCCTATTCACCCTATCCATGCCCATCATAATTTTGTAAATCTCTATAAGGTCACCCCTCAGCCTCTGACGCTCCAAGGAAAACAGCCCCAGCCTGTTCAGCCTCTCCGTACAGCTCAAATCCTCCAAACCTGGCAACATCCTTGTAAATCTTTTCTGAACACTTTCAAGTTTCGTAACGTCTTTCCAATAAGAAGGAGACCAGAATTGAACGCAATATTCCAACAGTGGCCTAACCAATGTCCTGTACAGCTGCAACATGACCTCCCAACTCCTGTATTCAATATTCTGGCCAATGAAGGAAAGCATACCAAACACCTTCTTCACTATCTTATCTACCTGCGACTCCACTTTCAAGGAGCTATGAATCTGCACTCCAAGGTCTCTTTGTCCAAATCATTTATGTAAATGACAAAAAGTAGAGGACCCAGCACCGATGCTTGTGGCACTCCACTCGTCAAAGGCCTACAGTCTGAAAAACAACCCTCCACCACCACCCTTTGTCTTCTACCTTTGAGCCAGTTCTGTATCCAAATGGCTAGTTCTCCCTGTATTCCATGCAATCTAACCTTGCTACAGTCTCCCATGGGGAACCTTGTCGAACGCCTTACTGAAGTCCATATAGATCACATCTACCACTCTGCCCTCATCAATCCTCTTTGTTGCTTCCTCAAAAAACTTAATCAAGTTTGTGAGACATGATTTCCTATGCACAAAGCCATGTTGACTGTCCCTAATCAGTCCTCACCTTTCCAAATACATGTACATCTTGTCCCTCAGGATTCCCTCCAACAACTTGCCCACCACCGACATCAGGCTCACTGGTCATACTGGAATCATCTCAAATTATAATTAATATAAAGGCTTTTTCTTACCGAGAGCTTTGAATGTTTGCATGCCTCCATATTTTCCTTCAAAAAGCACTGTGTTGTTCAGTGGATTAAAGGCACGGCACATTCTGACCAACACCACCTCCAAACAACCTAACATACAGAGAAACACCATTGAAAAAAATATGCAGTGGTGAGACAGCACTGTTGATCTGAAAGTCAAAAAGTGTTAAGAAGATGCTTAATTTAAATTACCAACTTTAAAGCTAAAGAATTCCTAACAATTTGCTAAGTTTAAGCTGATTTCCTAATGTGAAATCTGAATGCATGGAAAACTTGAACAGAATGAATTGAAAACTTGAACAGAATGCTGATCAAAGCTGAGAAAAGATACGAAGGTGCACAGATAGGTTCCTAGAAAGAAATATACAAATCTTTAAAGACTTGTCAAATGTCTACTTGCCTAACATGAATTTAACAAAGTTTGTTTCATGAGATGAATAGTACTTTGGTAATTTCAAAGGCCATGTGTCCCAAGTTATTATTGTTAAACATTATGGGGAAATGATATGAAAATGTTGTCATTTTACATGACATTGCATTGTTATTTTATGTTCATCTCAAGGACAACATTTTAAGTATTTTTCTTCACCAGTACACCTATATAATTTTAAGAAACTTGTTTAAATATTCTAGTTATTCCAGAATTATGGTGCATTGGACATTCTATTTCCTTCCAGTTTACTCCTCTTTCCTCGTCTCTTGAAGGCAGTGACTGTTGCTGTGGTATATTTCCCAATATTATGTTATCTAGTCAAATTCTGTTATTCAAATGATGAAGACATTACCGTTGAGAAAGATCACTTTCTTATCAGGCATGCTTATTTTATAACAGGTAAAACCATAAACAGAGATTAGGAGAAGGAAGGTTTGCTCTTTCTGCAGTCAAGACCACAGAATCATTGTTTGTAGAATCATGAGTTCATAGTCTACTATATCACAAATTACATTATCTTCAAATAATCCTTGTCATTTGTAAGGAGTTATGTAATTAATTAAACTTCTCTGCTCTTTCTGCACAGTCCAGCAATGTTCAACTCTCTTAGAAGTTACGATTGAATGTCCTAACACCATTTTTTTAGGGAGGGCATTTCATGCCATAACTGATGCCAATTGTAGTACTTTTACTGCTGATGTTTCAGCCGGCAGCTGATTTAGCACAGACTGTGCAAGTAAACTGGAACCTTCCAGAACTGTACAGCTCAGGAAAATGTCAGTTGGTGCATCTATTCACTAAGCAACCAAAACCCCTGACTAAACCTGTTGTAGTATGGCACAGATTTCAGATCAGAGAAGCCTAAACCTTTTAGACAGTCATATGACATCCCAGCATGTGACATCCCTTTATTGTGTGTATAATATTGTAACATAATATCAGTTAGCTGTGTATGCCTGTGATTTGCAGCCTTGTAAATAGTTATAAATAAACCTCAAGTTTTCTATCTCTCAAGAACCCAATTATCTGCATATAAGTTTCTTTTAAAAATATGCTTAAAGGATGTGGGTGTTGGTAGATGAGCATTTGTTTCCCAGACCTTATTGCCTAGAGGGCAGTTATGAGTCATACAGTATATTCCAGACCAGAGAAGGATGGCAAATTTTCTTCCTTAAAGGGCATTAGTGAAATGGTTGATTTATGACAATTGATATTAACATAAGGGTTCATGGGATTTGAACATTATCCCCAGGACATTAATCTATGATTCTGGAATACTAGCCCAGTGATACCACTTATGCCATGACCTCCCCTTAGGGTGTGTTAATATTTATAATGTTGGTTAACATATATAAAAACACACCTCAAAAATTTTATCAGTTGTATGATGCTTTGTATTGTTAAAAGATTCATAGGCCCTTTAAAAACTGGCAATAATGATAGTACAAGTGAAAATACAAAAATAGACCCATTAAATAATGACTTTGCCTCACTGTTTACTCTGCAGAATTAGGATTGCATGCTGGATGTCCCAACGAAACTAATGGCACTTCAGGGATGGAGTGACATTACTAAAATGAGTGTATGCAAATTAAATTAATTGAAGAAAATAATGGCAATAAGAATAACAAATCCCCAGTAGAAGAAAGCTCCCTCTAAGTGTTTAAAGGAAGTGGGTAAGAACATTGCTGATGCCCTAATCATAATCATAATCTTTCCAAGTTCTCTTGCATGGACCATTCCTTTGGATTAGCAAAGTGCACATTGGACTCTACCATTATTTAAATAAGCCAAGAGAGGGAAGCCAGTGTGTCATTAACTAGTAGCCTACCATTCATTTTGGAAAGTCTATCATTTTAAGGATGAAGTGACTGAACATCTTCTGTTTTAGCTGATGAGAAAGCCAGCATGCTTTGTGAAGAATAGTTTCGACCTGAGGAACCTGAATGAATTTTTTAAAGAAGTGACTAATATAGTAGACATGTAAATGTCTATTAATGTTATTTATATCAATCTCCAGAAGCAGAAGATAACAATTCCCATTAGAGACTTTAGCTGTTGAATGAAGAGAGAAATAACTGACCTGCTTAAGACATTGCCTGTTCAGCAGAATACAGTGAATAGGGACAATGGATGAGATTAAGGCTCTGTCTCTTTTGTCATGTCAATGTGAAAGATCCCATGGCACTATTTCAAAGAAGATCACAGGAATTGACCTCCAGTATCCTGACCAATATTTATCCCTTAATAAACTGTACAGAAACAGATTTTCCTGTTGTAGAGTTTTGCTGTGCACATTTTGCTTGCCACTTATCCTACATTACAACATTAATTCCACTTCCAAAAATACTTGATAGGTTAGTAAAGTGCTTTGGGATATTTTGAACTTGTGTTATATAACTGCATATCTTTATTTTTAATTCCTTTTCTAAAGGACTGAACTTTAGATTAAATTAGGTTCTCTGCAGTGTGGAACAGACCATTTGGCCCAACTAGTCCACACTGACCCTTCAAAGAGTAACCCACCCACACCCATTTTCCACTGACTAATACACCTAACACTATGGGCAATTTAGCATGGCAGATTTACCTAACCTGCACATGTTTAGATTGTGGGAGGAAACTGGAGCACCCAGAGGAAACCCACACAGACACGGGAAGAGTGTGCAAACTCCACGTAGACAGTCACTTGAGGCAGGAATCAAACCTGGGTCCCTGGCGCTGTGAGGCAGCAGTGCTAAAAACTGAGCCACTGTGCTCTTCAGAAATTTTGCTTTTTTTATATTTACTTATGAGGCATAGACATCACTGGCTGGGTCAGCAGGGTCGGCATTTATTGCCTGACCTACTTGCCCTCGACAAGGTGGTGTAAAGCTGCTTTCTTGAACACAATGGCCGAGCAGAGGCTGATAGCCAAGTTGGGTACCCATGGGAATTTGGGTTCATGTCACACTACAGGTGACCCCACTGCACCACACACACACACACACACACACACACACACCCTGTCTCACAGGCGCACATATACTCTCATATACTATGAAAAGATACTCTCACACACGCACACACACACTCACACTCTCTCCGTTTTACACACACACACACACACACATATATCTCTGGGGTGAATTTGCTTTTGCAGAATTGTATTGGCAGATACATTCTACTTTGTTTAAAAAGCACACAACCTATAGGCAGTCAATATTTTTTATAAGCTATGTGATATTTTTAAAGTTCCTACTTTGGAAATAGAACCTCTCTGACTCAAGATTGGAATACATAGAGACTCTAACCTCACACCTTTAATCCATTGTCTGAGCTGAGATGTCACCTTTTTTAAAATAAAGCCTTAAGTTAACTCAAGAATGTGACTTGAAAGATAGTCTTGAATGTGGGATCTACACATTAATGAATTGAAACCTGCAACTCATTCTAAAAGATAAAAAACTTAACAGCAATCTAGGTTTGTTCAATATATCACATCAGTGTATGATACTATGATTATTTGCTATAAGTTCTGTGTGCTATGATTCTACTCCACTAGTTACCTGATGAAGGAGCAGTGCTCAAAAAGCTAGTGCTTCCAAATAAACCTATTGGACTCTAACCTGGTGTCGTGTGATTTTTAACTTTGTCCACCCCAGTCCAACTCTGTCGCCTCCACTTCTTGAACTACTGCAGTCCTTGTGCTGTAGGTAGACTCACAATGCTGATAGGAATGGAGTTCCAGGATTTGACCCAGTTACACTGAAGGAACAGTGATATATTTCCAAGTCAGGATGGTGAGTGCTTGGAAGGGAACTTGCAGGTAGTGGTGTTCTTATGTATCTGCTGCCTGCTATACAAAGCATTGGATAGACCACATCAGTCATGCTCTGACAGTTCTGAGCACACACATTAGGAAGGATAAGTGCAGTTTGACTGACCAGAATGATATCTGAACTTCAAAAGTTAAATTATTATCCAAGGGTATTAATGGGGGTGTGGCAAAGGCGATTGTGTTGAGCTACATCATGGATCAGAACGATTGCCTTGAATTATGAACAAGCTTCAGGGTTATGTATGTTAATCCAATTGGGTAAAGAGTTGTTACTTTGACTGGAATGTTTGGTAGGTGTTGCTTAATGCCTGAATTAGCGTGCATTAATGCCTTCAATTCCTTGTGACAGTGTAGATGTCAGAGGAAAATTCACAGGGAAGCAAAGCCCAGATGTTTACCAGCATAAGCCTATACAATTCAGTCTTACATTTCATCTTAACTTTCATTGGGTTAAGATAAAAGCGAATCATTTGACAACAGAAGATATGATCAAAGTTGAAATAAGAGCATTGTATCACTGACTCCATAATTGTGCTTGCTTGTGAAAGTAATCACAGAAAATGATTGCATTGCCTCTTAAGTATTTTTGCCATAACCCAAAACTTAACTGACACCTTACTCATTACTGAAATATATTTGCAACCCATACCTGATTTGAGGAGGAGTATTTGATCATTCTGACACAAGTCCATGAACCCTGTAATGCGTTTGGCAAACTCGACTACGTACTGTATTGCGTGCGTGACCTGAATTGCACATTGTTGCCATATGACTTCCCTCACCTTTTAAAAGAGAAAAACACAGTAATGGGAGGGAAAGATGAAGCAAACTACACAGAATATTTGAGGTGTGTTAGAAACAAATGTCAGAAAGAAGAGCAATAGCATTTTGAGGGGGATACCAAGGAGAAAGTTATGGTATTGTTCCTGAAATTAACATTCAACTTTCCGGAGCTAGTTCAGGGGCCAATTTTATATGTGTTCGAATGGGAATGAGTAAAGGACTGGAAGTACCATCATTTTTCTCCTGGTATTCTGTTCAATTCTGATTTGAATACCTAGGAACTCTGGGCCACACCTGCCTCCTTTACTTTCTCTCTATTTTCCTTGTCGACTTTTCATTTTTATCCACATCAACTTGGAATTCTTTTTAGGAATCTATTTTTAAAAAATGCTTTCGCCTAACTAAAAATACCTTATTGCCACTGCTTTTTAAAATATACTTTTAAACTTAACAATTGCCTTTTTTAATACCATAAGTAACATATAAATCCTCTTTTCTCCTAATTTTATTCACTTTTAATTCTAATAAATGATCTATATCTGAAGTGTTATTTGTGTTTAGACTTTATGAATCAACCTTTTGTGTTGTTTTAACATCCTGTGTTTTAATATATTCTGAATTTAACATTTGGACACTTTATCTGCTTTCGCAGTATATAATGTATAAAATGTGATAAATTCTGTACCATTGTTTTAATTAAAGTTAAAACTTGACTTGTCATTTAACGGAGAAAGTGAGGACTGCAGATGCTGGAGATCAGAGTCAAAAAGAGCTGATGAAGAGCTTATACTGGAAATGTTGTCATTTAACAGTTGAATTTTAGCTTTACTGCTCTGTGGTTTCTTTGAACAGCACAGGCCCACATTATAGACCATAACCATTTAGCTCCATTTTGCAAAACAAATATTCAAAATAAATCTGACACGCCAGTGGCACCAATCACCAATATAACCCCAAATCTTAGAACGGTATCTGTGTGATTATTTTTCACAGTCAAATACACCAGGAGTGATTCCATGGTCTGGGACTCCTGACATGAGTGCCATTTGCTGGAAGCATATCTGAGGAGATTACAAGTGCCAGTGATCATCATTTTCCATCAATGGATAGAAAATCATTGTCTCCCTCTGAGCACCGTTCTCTACTCATGAAAAAAGAGACAGCCCAGCAATTACAGTTAACAAAGTCTGCAAATTATATTTTGGCCTTGAAGCTTTTGAAAAAAAAACTAATGAATCAGGCAGTACATAGTTTGAGCAAGGAGGGAACTTGAAAACCAAATGATTTTATATTTATTCCAAACTTTCTTTGAAGGGACATCACTTTTCTTCTTCTGACCCAATTCGTACCATAAGGATGACAATTGTTACTATATTTCCCTTTCAGCACAAACTTTACCACCTCTGTTATCATTTGCTATTCTCAAGCTAATCTGACCCTCACGTCCACCTTTCCATATTGCTTTATCCTGAGCTTTAAACCCATTCTGCTGCCTGTACATTGAGATACCAATCTAGAGGATCTCATGATTTTGGGTATTTGCAAATGCAGTGTCTCTAAGGCTGCTTGCTCTTTATCTCAAAGTAAGGTTGTTCAACTTCTTTCGAACTGTAACATTCCTCTATTTACATCTGTGTCTAATAATTTCTTAAATACAGGTCTCTAGTGTAGTGTCTAAGACTTCTCATTTCACATGTTTATTCTAGACTGATATTTCCTTTCTTGCTGAAATTTTCATGTCATTCACGTGTTCAGTTACATCATCATGATTTAATTGGATCTCATTATATCAAACCTTTTAATCGAAAAATGTTGAATAGCAATGTAAATATCCATGGTTACCTTGTTTTGGTAAGTTTTTATTTCTTCATATGTGTGCGTCTGCCATGCCAACTGTTGAAGTTCTTCCACTGTATACTGACATGTCTCCAAGTGGGACTTGATTATATTCTGTGCAATACGATCTGAGGATTACAATATATAAATTTAAGTAATAAATTATTTGATATATTTATGTAGTTAAATTCTACTACCCTGATTGTCTAAAGATGATTGTTCTATGCATGGTAAAAACTTCAGCTGGCAGTTTATAATTTTGGTTTTTAACACTTTAAAAACTCAGAGGATCGATGCATTTCTCAAGCTGAAATATCACAGTAACAGCTTCTACAATTCTATTAGAGTTTGGTCTTGGACATCCCCTCCATAAGAACATAAACAAATTACAAGCAGGAAAAGGCTACTTGGTCAATGAACTTGGGACTTGTCAACTGATTTAATCACATCCAAATGCTTTCACAAAAGGCCTCAATGATTTTATTCTCCGGGAGCACATCAATTCAATTATTTCCACTATTAATTTTAATGGTTCAATGACATAATTTAGTCCATAAGTCTTCCCTAGTTACAGTAAAGTGATTCTGCATTACACTTCCCTCCAAATTCCTAATCATTAACTTGTGCCCCCTCTTTGAAAAATTTGCTTGGTTTAGTTTTTGGTAGCATTCCTGGCAGTGAACCAAAGGGTTATGGGCTCAAATCCCAGTCCAGAAATTGAACAATCTATTCTTGCACTCCAGTACATGCATACTTAGGTGGTCTTTCAAATAAAGCATTAAATTCAGCTCTGATCTGCACTTTATAATTGATGTTGATGCTGAATAAGATAGATGCAGAACAGGCCCAGCAACTAAATCTTGGGCATCCATGAAGCAGCACCAGAACTGCATTCAAGAACAATCTGTAACATCATTCCCTCGCTGGCATAATGCTCAATCGTCCATTTTCACCAAATCAAATGATAAATGCTAGCTCAATGAAGAGTGGCTGAGAGGATGCCAGGAGCAGCACCTAAAAAAGGAAATGCCAGCCTGGTGAAGCTATAACATAAAACTATTTATAAGCCAAACAGCAGAAGCAGAATGAGATGGTAAGAATCACAAAATCCCTACAGTGTGGAAGCAGGTCATTTGGCCCATCAAGTCCACACCAAACCTCTAAAGGATATCCCTCTCAGACGCACTGGCCTCCTACCCTACCCCTGTAATCCCGAATTTCCCATGGCTAATCCCCCAGAACATCTCTGGACACTGTGGGCAACTTAGCATGATCAATCCAGCTAACCTGCACATCTTTGGATTGTGGGAGGAAACCAGAGCACCCAAAGGAAACTCACGCAGACATGGGGAGAATATGCAAACTCCACACAGACAGTCACTTGAGTGTGGAAATGAACCCGGGTCCCTGGTGCTGTGAGGTAACAATGTTAACCACTGAGCTACTGCGCTGCTCCTCATTCCAGGAGTGGTAATCTAAAGCTTTAACTCACTGACAGCCTGCTTTAGGAGGAGAAAACCTCCCTTCATTTTTGCCCTCAGGCCTCAACCATAGCCAGCAGGATCAAACCTGTGCAGGGAAACCCCAATGAATTTCGAGAACTAAGTGATCCCACAGCTAAGGGATCAAATCAAAATTCTGCAGTCCTCTCACAGCTAGCTGTGAATGATGATGGAAAGTTAAATAAATAAATAGATGACTCCACAAAAATCCCTATCCTCAATGTTGCGGAAGACAAGATGAAGCTGAAGCAAGTGCGGCCTGAAGTGCTGAATGGATTTTTCAATTTAACCAACTACTGCCCAATGTGCCTCATCCCAACCATCAGCAAAGTGATGAAAGTTATGCTTGAGATAGAGTGTGAGCAAGTTGTAAGGACGAGAATAATTTGCTCACCGACGCTCAGTTTGACTAATGCCAGAGCCATTCAGCTCCTGACATAAATACAGACTTCTCCAAACATGGCTAAAACAGTCTGAACTGTCAGCATGACTGCCATTGATATCAAAGTCGAAAAGTATGACGTTGGAAAAGCACTGCAGGTCAGGCAGCATCCGAGCAGCAGGGGAGTCGACCCTTCCTGATGAAGGGCTTTTGCCCAAAATGCTGACTGTCTGGCTCCTCGGATGCTGCATGACCTGCTGTGCTTTTCCAGTGCCGCACTTTTTTGCTGTGATCTCCAGCATCTGCAATCCTCACTTTCTCCTGCCCTTGATATCAAGGTAACTGTGACTAACTGTTGCATCAAGGAACTTGAGCAAAGCTAGAATTACAGGTAAAATCCTCCCACTGTTGCAGTCATTCCTTGCAAAAAGCTATAGTTTTTGGAAATCATGCTTTATCAATTGCAGTACAACTCTGGAGGACATCTCAGGATTTTTTTTTCATTTGAAGCAGGTGGGACTTGAACCTGGCTCTCTCAGTCTAGGGGTAAGAACACCACTACCTCAGCAGAGTTTTCCAGACTAACCATCTTCAGCTACTTCATCAATTATCTTTCTTCCTTCATGAGGTCAGAAGTGGGGAGGTTTGGGTTGATTAAATTATTGCAGAATGTTCAGCATCAGCTGGATTCCTGAAATTCTGAGGCAATCCATGCCCATATTGAGGAAGACCTGGATAACATTCAGACTGACAAGTGGCAAGTATCAAGCATTGATAATCTGCAACATGAGAGATTCTAATCATCATTCAATAACATTATCATTGCTGAAGCCCCCACTATCAGCAACCTGGGAATAATTATTGACAAGAATGGTTCAGCCTTTTATATGCTATTGCTAAAGAAACAGAGTCAGAGCCTGAGAATTCTGTGGATCTGGTCACTCATCAAATAGTTAGTTCTGGGACCTTGTTGTACAAAATCAGTGCCCATCATTCCTAATTTGTAACAGTGACTGCACTTGTTGGCTGTGAAGAGCTTTGTGCTATCCTGAGATTGTGACACAAATGTGGCATCAAGTTCAATAATGACTGAAATCAGTGAGTGGTGAAAATCGCCTCTTTATTGAGCATCAGCAGTGGCACAGTTCGAGGCAGTGACGGAATTCAAAGTACAGAATTACAGTTGCCTCATTTATACACAGTTTTTACATACATTAAAATTATAGCGCTATGGTCACATCTTTGTTATCTATTGTACATAAGTTTGCGTGACATCTTGTCCTGTGGAAGCAGGTGATGGTTTAAGTACTTGTCAAATGCTAGCTGTTACTCCTGATGGGATTAGAATATCCAGTCTGAGCTTGCATAATGAAGAGGTGTTAGTCCTTTTGTGTTTAAAGTTAATAATGTTAGTAAAAATCCTCGACCTGTACGATCTAAATAAGGGAGAAATTATACATGTAGTACAAGATGGTAGTCCGAAATAAAAGTCAGAAATAGGTAGTACAGTGCTAAAGAAATAGGTAGTGTATAAGGAAATTTCAAAGAGATAAAGAACAGCAAACTGAAAGGACATGCTGGTGGATGAAACTGTTTGATGTTCTGCATCCTATTCAGGACCTGAGAGATGGTTGCTAAGGGCTAATTAATATTATAATCTTTCCATAGTTTTGAGTGAGTTAAGGTGGGCATTGTTCTGAGTAGGTTGCAGTATTAACACTTATTCAGAGGTAGCCTTTGATACAGAAACAGGTCTAAATGCTGCTTGAAGGGCTGAAAGAAGTTGCCCCTCGTTTTCTTTGAATCTCCCTCCTCTCACTTTAAAAATGTGGCCCCAGTCATGAAATCATCTGTCCTAGGGAAAAGACAACTACCATTAACTCTACCTTTACCCCTCATTATTTTATAAACTTCTATTAGGTTGTCTCTCAATCTCCAATGCTCCAGTGAAAGATGTCTCAGGCTATCCAGTCTTTTGTTATAACTCAAACCTTCCATACCCAGCAACATCCTGGTAAATTTCTTCTGAACCCTCTCCCGCTTAATAATATCCTTCTTATAACTGGGCGACTAGAACTGGACACAGTATTCCAGAAGAGGCCTCACTAATGTCCTGAACATTTCCAACTCCCATACTCAAAGAACTGTGCCATGAAAGCATGCGTGCTAAGCATCTTTGTAACTACCCTGTCTCTATGTGACACAACTTCAAAGAATTATGTACTGAACTCCTAGGTCCCTCTGTTCTACAACACTACCTCAGGTGCTACCATTAATTGTATAAGCCTTACCCTTGTTTGTTGTATGAAAACATAATATCTCATTTTTAACCAGATTGAACTCCATCTGCTATTTTTCAGCCCATTGATTCATTTGATTAAGATCCCTTTGTAATCTTAGAAAACCTTCTTCACTGTCTACTCTGCCATCAACTTTGGTGTCATCCACAAACTTACTAATAATGCCTTTTATATTCTCATCCAAATCATTTATATAGATGACAAACAAAAGAGGACCCAGAACCGATCCCTGCGGAACACCATTGATGACAGGCCTCCAGTCTGAAGAGCAACCCTCCACCAACACTCTCTGTGTGACAAAGCCTAATGTATTGATTCCAGAGTCTTGGTTAACACAGATTATGGATCTGATCATCAGCTTTTCCAGACCAAGGTTCAGGCCTTACGGTGGAATGAAGCATTAAAAGAGAAACCTTTGCAGATAGTCACTAGATTGTTTACTCAAGAACTCCAGTACATCTGAACAAGTCTTACAGTGGGAAATGGCTTCAAGTAGAGAAACAGAACCAACCTGATAAAGATTTTCATATGGCAAAAAAAATACTGCATTGAATGAAGTCTGCCTAAAAGCTGATGTGGGCACAGGGCCCAACATAACAAGTATTTGAGACTAGCAGAAGAACACTGAACAGCAAAGCAGATGGACCATCAGGGAGTGGGTTATAAAGAGCGACAAATGCTTGCAGGGCAGCCAAAAGGAATTTGTTGAAAGAATTTGATTAGGCAACAGATGATATGGGTCAGAAAGGATAGCACAAAGAAACAAAGGCTGTCACAGCTTCTTCAAAAGAAAGAAGTGTGGCAGTTAGTATTGATGTGTAAGGGGCAGATGAGAATATGCTGTTTGAGATTTGTCATGACCATAGATTATGCAGCCATGAACTCAGAATTCATACAAGCTTGCTTCTTGCCCCTTTTAGTTTTAAAGTAACGATTGTCATGATAATAGTTCATCGAGCCAAACCACTTATGGGTATACTGAACTTTTAAGTGCAACATGCATTGTATAACAGAAAGAAATAAGGCAAAAGATGAGGATGCTAGTTCAGTGGTTATCTAAAATTGCTGTGTGGATTGAGTTGAGTCCACAGAATGGAATGTTGCACTTGAAGAGTATCAAGAAAGTTTCAGAGAGCAACATTTCAAAGGGAGAGAAACGTCAATCAAAAGCAAAACTGAACCCCGATCTCCTATGGATTGTGTAGCAAACTGTGAACATGATATGAGTTGAAAGATGGACATCTCTTTCTGGGTGAAAGATATACTTACATTTTACCCTTCCAGGAATACACAAAGAGGTTATCAGAACCACATAGTGGCAGTGTGATTAGTTAAAGGAGATTGTGCTCACTTTATTGTCCCCATTCAAATGTCCCGAGTGGACAGCTTATAGTTTGGGAAATAAAATAGAACAGTCAATGTTGATTGCTAAAGTAAACTAGGCAATAAAGAAGCTGTAGAATGGAAAAGTGACGAGTCAAATGAAATATCAGCTGAAGCTTTGATGCCTGGAGGAATAATAGCATTCAAAACTTTGAAATAAGTCAAAACCTCATGTAGAAAAGTGAAACTTGATCAAATTAATGACTAGTTTCAGAAAGCTTTGACAAAGATTTGTGATCCCTGACACTGCTCAAAGGATAAAATAATTTTTCTGAAATATCAGGTCTCAAAATTGCTTCTAGAAATGATCAAAGATTCTCGTGCTTCATTACTTCAGAAGTAAAAGGAACAGATTTGTTTCACCACATGCAAAAGGACTCATTTTAGTGCTGCACAATATAACGGAGAGCTACATGGAGCAAGATGACAAGGAACTGTGGTTCCTCTTTGTAGAAGTCTTTGCTTCGGTCCATGTGCAGTGTTATGGAAAACCTTGAATGGGATTGGAGCACAACTTTGGCTCATTCAGAGACATCATAAACTTGCAAAAGGTATGGTGCATATACTTGGAGACAAGGCAGAACCATTCAATTACAGCAAAGAAATCTGATGAGTTTATCTACAGTCAGCATCTATCCCCTGTGCACGAGAAAAATTCCAGAGAGAATGCTCTCCCAGAACATTTTGGGATCTGTAGTGGTGACCATGACATCTGGAGGTCTACAGAACACTCTTTTTTGTGAGTGTTTACAGTATGAGTACTTTTTTTTTACAACCAAATAGTATATTTCCTTGTCCCCTCAAGAACATTCTCTCTTTCCAAGCCTGCTACATCTTCCATTATTAATATTGCCACTGCACTTCCCATTTTCCATTACTACCTTTCCCTAAACATTTTGTATCATTGAATGTCTCACCCTCACCATTTAAAGCGATGTTTTTGTTATTACTTTGGTATTGTATTCCCATATAGCCATGTATGCTTGTAAATCAGCAACTTGATTTAACATACTTTGTTAGTTTATAAATACGCATTTTAAATGTGTTAATGTATTCCTCATTGGCTTTTTTCGATTACTCCTTTCCAGTATGATGGTCCTTACTTTTCTAGTATTATTCATTTCACTCCTTTATGCAGCTTATTCCTCTTTACTATTTCTTTATGCGAGTGTCCATCAATCGGTCAAATTACTTGGTAATAGTATTCCACAAAAATATTTATAAATTAAAGACTTGTATCACTGCTTACAGTATTTTAGTAGTCACACAGGGAAGTCAATGAATTGTAAAAAGATAATGTCTGGTTGGTTTGCACCTTCTGACATTATTAATGTAATTGATCAGCCAGCAATTGTTTTTGTGCTTAATTTTCAGGGTCAACTGCTGCAGAGACTTCTGACTGGCCTTGGTATCTTTCACTTGACACCTCCTTCGATGATGACAGTTTGGATGTCTCTGGTGGTAGCATCCTACCTGTCTTCTGCACCTGGCACCAGTGCAATTGCACAAACTCACTGTTGATTGAGTATGAGGCAGGATCACAGCATGAGGATGACAGACATGTGTGCAGATGTAGATAAGGGAGTCAGTGATGGTCGGAGGGCAGTTGCAGTCCTGGCTGATGCAAGGTGTCAGTGGGAGTCACACTCAACCTGTTGCACGAGCAGACCCAAACAGGAAAGAATCTGATAGAAATACCGCTTTGGTTTAAGCTGATGTATAAAGGTGATGTCTCAGATATCTCCCTCTCATACATTGTAACATTGCATTTTCCATGAAGAGAGGGACAGAGTGGCAAGATAGCACAGTGATGCCTGTTAGCAGCACTAACCTGCAAACCATCTCTGCCACGAGAAGCTCACTGCAGCTGGGAATAGTGCAACATTGTTTGTGGCCCAAGACAGAATTACAAGTGTAGCTCAGTTAATAGAAAGCGGACAATGCCATGTTGCGCTAAGAGGCAGGGGAAATTGCAGGCTGACACATTCAAGATTTGTCATCAGCAGCTCCCCAAACCTTCCATCAGTACAAGAGAGCCGTATACCCCCTGGCCCACCCAGGTTGATGGCTGATTGAAGACCTCGGGAGAAAGAGGGTTACTGCCTGCTCCCACGTCATCTACAGATGCTAGGGATGCACCTCATTGTAGCAGTAGGAAATGTTTCAAAAAGTACACTTCTACGGGTAAGGTAGCGTTGTTATTCATATAATTTCGTGAAGTAAGAAGTGTTGATGTCACATTAAGATGTGGTTATGTTTTATTCAGCATGCATTTCTTTCATATTAGCCTATCCCCTTTAGAAAAGTGTGATGTTTAATATCATGTGGCTTAAGGAGCTCACTTGTAGATTGAGATGCTTGTCTCTGTATGGTGACCGAGGAAGTGTGTCGTGAGCTCTTGGATACAATAACATATGCCATTCATAGAAAATAGCTAAGGCTGTTGATTTAATCATATTTAATAGCGATTAGGTGGTTGGAACTGGATCAGTGATGTAACTTCTATGTCATGCACATAAGCAGCAGTTGCTGATATCAATCGCTTTCCAAGTCACTCTCTACTTCCCTGTCCTCTTCACCAGCTGAGGTTTCTGCCTTCTCTTCTTTCTCTGGTCTGATCTTATCATCTCACTGTGATGGTGTTGTACAGTCATAGCACATGATGACTATACTTTAACTGAGTTAAAAATCACACAACACCAGGTTGTAGTCCAACAGGTTTAATTGGAAGCACACGAGCTTTCGGTCCACTACCACCTGATGAAGGAGCGTTGCTCCGAAAGCTCGTGTGCTTCCAATTAAACCTGTTGGACTATAACCTGGTGTTGTGTGATTTTTAACTTTGTACACCCCAGTCCAACACCGGCATCTCCAAATCATGAATACTTTAACTGGGTCACATACCAAAAGTACCTTAAGAGCAATCAAGACAAGAGAAGCTCAACTTCAACAAGATCATGGTTTACTGCTAGGTCCACTACTTCTTGTCATTTACATTAATGATTTGGATGTGAACATAGGAGGTATAGTTAGTAAGCTTTCAGATTACACCTAAATTGGAGGTGTAGTGGACAGTGAAGAAGGCTACCTCAGAATATAACAGGTTCTGGATCAGATGGAAATGTATTGCTGGAAAAGCGCAGCAGGTCAGGCAGCATCCAGGGAACAGGAGAATCGACGTTTCGGGCATAAGCCCTTCTTCAGGAAT
>NC_057711.1:75519162-75521965 GCF_004010195.1 Chiloscyllium plagiosum | reverse complement strand
GCTGAACAGACTGGGGCTGTTTTCCCTGGAGCATCAAAGGTTGAGGGGTGATCTTTTAGAGGTTTATAAAATCATGAAGGCATGGATGGATAAATAGATGCAGTCTCTTCCTTGGGGTGGGGGAGTCCAGAACTAGAGGGCATAGGTTTAGGGTGAGAGGGGAAAGATATAACAGGGACCTAATGGGCAACCTTTTCACGCAGAGGGTGGTACGTGTATGGAATGAGCTGCCAGAGGAAGTGGAGGAGGGGTACAATTGCAACATTTAAAGGGCATTTGGATGAATATATGAATAGAAAGGTTTCAGAGGAATATGGGCCAAGTGCTGGCAAATGGGATTACATCAGGTTGGGATATCTGGTCAGCATGGACGAGTTGGAACAAAGGGTCTATTTCTGTGCTGTAGGACACAAATGATTTCCCAAAAATGTTCAGGAACTAAAGGTCTAATGTGAGGGACAAATTGAAGAAAAATTAGTATTAGTAAGAAAACAGTGGTACAGAAATTAACAGGGTTAAAAGGCTGACAAATCCCTAAGGCCTGATAATCTGCGAAAGGAAGTGGCCCTGGAAATATTGAATCCATTGGTGGTCATCATTCAAAATTCTATCGACTCTGGACAGTTTCTACAGATTGGGGGGTTGCCTTTATTTAAAAATGGAGGGAAAGAATACAGCCGAGTTATCTTAAAGTCATGGGAAAATTGTAGCGTCTACTAGGAAAGACATGATGATAGAACACTTGGAAAACATTAACAGAACTAAATAAAGTCAGTGTAGATTTATGAAAGGGAAATCATGTTTACCCAAACTTCTGGAATTATTTGAGCATGTAACTCAATAAATAAGGGAAAACCAGTGGTTATGATGTATTTGGATTTCATAAACATTTTTGTTAAGGTCCAACGGAAGAGGTGAGTGTGCAAAATTGAAGCACCCAGGATTAAAGGTAAAATGTCACATGGATTGAGAATTGGTTAACAGTCTAGAAACAAAGATTGGGAATAATGGGTCTTTTCTCAGGTTGAAGGCAATGACAAATGGTGTATTGTAGGGACCAATGCTTGGGGCCCAGATATTCACAAAATAGATTAATGATTTAGAGAAGGGAACTAAAATGCTAACATTTCCAAGTTTGTTGATGGCATGAATCTAGGTGTGATTTTGAGTTCTGAGGAAGATGCAAGGAGGCTACATGGTGATCTAGGCAGATTGAGTAATGGTAAATCATGGCAAGTGGCTTATAACATGGCTAAATGGTGAGTTATGCATTTTGGTGTGAAAAACAGAAAGGTTGAGTATAATTTAAGTAGTGATATATTGGAAAACGAGGACATACAAATGACGTACAAAGGGATCTGGCTGCACTATACAGCAGTCACTGTAAGTAAAGAGTTAAATGCAGCAAGTAATTAGGAAGCTAAAATAGCTTTTTCATTTTCGTTGCAAGGGGATTTGAAATAGGGATGTCTGATTGAAGTCATACAGGGCCTAGAAGGACAACACCTGGAATATTGCTCCTGGTTTTTGTCTCCTTACCTTAGGGAGAATACACTTGCCACAGATTAATAGATTAATGGATATGTAATTGCTATGACAGGGACTGGCTGCAGGATGACCAAGATTGGGAAGTGAATAGTAAAGGATAATAGATACTGAGGGGAGATAAGTAAAAAGGAAAATAAACTGTGCAGATGCTGAAAATGAGTAAAGGGATCAATTGATCAGTAAAAGAGGATCCACGATTAAACAAACAATATGTAGAGTCTGATCGGGTGGAGAAAAGAACTGCAAGGGACAGCAAATATTGGTCGGAGTGGTTTACAGGCCACCTGTATGTGGCACTTGGCATAGATCAGAAAATTATATATGCTTACAACAAGGAAATGTAGTATTCATGGGTGACTTAGTCCACAAACAGACTGATTAAATCCAATGAGAACCAACATAATGGAAAAATTATTCTTGGAATATATTTTCTTTTTTTTAAAAAGTAATACATTGAGGAATCAACTAGGGCATGGACTATTTTTGATCTAGTGATCATTGCATAATTTTTCCATTGACAGTGGGGTCTTAAATCTAAATAAGAGCTTACAAGTTTGGGGAAGATGACGACTTAGTGTACTGGAAAAATATATTGAAAGCTTTGGTGCTACATAAGCAATAGCTGGTATTTAAATAATTGATGTTTAGTTTTCAAAAATCAAACATTCCTTTATGACTAAAGTACCCAACAGAAAAAATGAGAGCCATAGCTATGAAGAAAAGTTAAAGATAGAATTAAATCAAAGAAGAGGCTGATAAAGTTGCCAAAAATAATGTTGCAAGTCTGAGGAATGAGACAATTTTGAATTTCAGCAAAGGAGGGCAAAGAAAATGACAAAGGTAGTCAGAATAGAGTTTGTATGTAAACTAATAAGGAATATAAAAACAGAATGTTACAGCTTTTATAGCTATGTAATAAAAGGAAATTGTTACCAAGGACAGATGTGGGTCTAATTCAGACTCGGACAGGAGAACTTAACAGGAAAATGAGTAATGACAGAGATGTTAAGAAATATTTTATCTGAAAATGTGTTGCTGGAAAAGCGCAGCAGGTCAGGCAGCATCCAAGGAACAGGAGAATCGACGTTTCGGGCATAAGCCCTTCTTCAGGAATGAGGAAAGTGTCTCCAGCAGGCTAAGATAAAAGGTAGGGAGGAGGGACTTGGGGGAGGGGCTTTGGAAATGCGATAGGTGGAGGGAGGTCAAGGTGAGGGTGATAGGCTGGAGTGGGGTGGGGGCGGAGAGGTCAGGAAGA
>NC_057711.1:75449090-75517994 GCF_004010195.1 Chiloscyllium plagiosum | reverse complement strand
ACTCAGCACCGCCTTCCTAACCTGCAATCTTCTTCCTGACCTCTCCGCCCCCACCCCACTCCGGCCTATCACCCTCACCTTGACCTCCCTCCACCTATCGCATTTCCAAAGCCCCTCCCCCAAGTCCCTACCTTTTATCTTAGCCTGCTGGACACACTTTCCTTATTCCTGAAGAAGGGCTTATGCCCGAAAGGTTGATTCTCCTGCTCCTTGGGTGCTGCCTGACCTGCTGCGCTTTTCCAGCAACACATTTTCAGCTCTGATCTCCAGCACCTGCAGCCCTCACTTTCTCCTCGAAGAAATATTTTATGTCTACCTTCCTGGAGGAAGGCACACTGCCTCCCTGACATAAGATCCGAGGGCTTAGAGTGTGGAACTCAAATAAATTATTATTAAATGAATAATATTTGAGAAGTTAATGGGACTGAAAGTTGCCAAATCCCTAGGGCCAGTGATCACTCTTAATTGTTTTGGCCTGAACTTTCTGTAGCAGAGAATTTCACCACCGTCTGGAAGAAAAAATTTCTCATCTCAGCTCTGAATAGCCAACCCCTCCTAAATGTGAAGTGACCTCTTGTTCTGGGCACCTCAGTCTTTAGGAACAACCATCCTGCACTTATCAGTAAGAATTTATAAGGTTTCTATGAGATCTCCTCTCATTCATTTAAACTCCATTCGTTTAAACTGAATATAGTCCTAACTTACCCAATCTCTTTTCACATGTCAGTCCTACCATCCCAGAAATCAGTCTGGTAAACCTTTGGTACCCTCTCTCCCTAGCCCTATCATCCTTGTTTGGATTAGGAGTCCAAAACTGCACACAATATTCCAGGTGGTCTCACCAACGTCCACACAATTGCAGCAAGACATCCTTGCTCTTGTACTCAAATGCTAGCTTGATGTTAATAGTGGAGAAAATACAAGGATTGATGATTAAGGTTGTGATTACTGGATATTTCAAAAAAGAATAATCTGATTCATCAGAGTCAAAATAAATTTTATGAAGAGGAAATCATGTTTGATAAATGTGATAGAATTTCTTGACAATGTTACTGGTAGAATTGATCAGGGTGGGGGCAGAGTGGTGGGGACCCGATAGAGGTGATGCATTTGGATTTTTACAGAAGGAAAAAATGGATGATTCCTAGGTTGGCAGGCTGTGCCCACTGCCGTACTGCAAGAATTTGTGCTTGGGTCCTAGCTGATCACAATCTATATCAATGATTTGGAGTTGGAGATCAATTGTAATGTTTCTAATTCAGAATAAGACTTCAAGAGGATTTAGAAAGGCTGGGTCTCTGGGGAGAAGCATGACAAATTGAATATAATGTGGATGTGTGCAAGATTATAGATCTTCTGAGGAAGAAAACATGTGAAGAATATTTCTTTACAAAGTGAATGCTTTTGAGTGCTTCAGAACTCACATTGGACTCAAAACTCAATTTCTCTCCCTACAGATGTACCAGACCTGCTGAATTGCTCCACCATTTTCTGAGAGAGATTGGAAAGTGTAGATGTCCAAAGAAAACCAATTGTCCTTGTTCATAAGTCACTGAAAAAGTTAACAAAGGTTCAGAGCCCAATTTGGAAGCTAGATGATAGATTTGCCCTTTATTGCATGAGGATTTGAGTACAGGAGCAAAGAAATTTTGCTTCAAATGTGCATAGTACTATTTGCAGCTCTGGTCCATTTGCCTTAAGGAGGATAGAATTGCTAAGAGGGACAGCAGTATAAATTCACCAGACTGATCTATCAGATGGTATGACTATCCTCTAAGGAGACATTGAGAAAACTGGGCCCCATGTTCTCTGCTGCGTAAAGGAATGAGAGGCATTATCATAAAACAAACTTATAGGAATAGACAGAGTAATACAGGAAGAATTTTTCAGTAGCTGTGGCATCTAAAACCAAGAGACAGAATGTCAGAGTGATAAATGATTGGAATGATTTACCCTAGTGGGCTGTGGAAGTCCAGGTATTAAATAAGTCTAAGACAGCAATGTAGTGTGGACATAGAGTAGGTTTAGTTGGTGCAGACTCCCTGGACCAACGCGGCCTCTTCTGTACTGTATGATTCTGTGATAGATTTTTAAGTTCTAATGATATCAAGAGATATGGGAATATGGCATTGAGGTTGATAATTAACCAATATCTAGAATGGGGAGGAGCTTTGAGGTATTGAATGACTTACACCATGACTGCATACCTATGGCTGTATTACAAGTCCTCATTACGAGCTTCGTTTCTTCTGACTAAAGATTAACGGCATATTGAGCAAACATTTCTTTCCATTAATAACCTGGGTCAGTGGCTCAACAGATGCAGTCTATTACAGCTTGAACACAGGGAAAGCTGGCAATGGCTGCTTTTCTCTTTGTAATTCATGTCTAGCTGTTCTCATTCATCTGAAATGTTATGAATTATCCATCCCTTCTGTACTGTCTTTGCCAGCACTTTGATGCAGCAGTGAGTGGCTGGTTGGAAGATGTGATGAATGTTATTACATTATTGGATGCTGGAAGGAATTGGTCATGTAGTAATTCAGAGCTGCAGTAACTTCAACATTTATGGCATAGGATATCCACCATAAGCTTGTTGATTTAGATCTTCTTGTATTGTAGGGCAGTTATTCCTAGAAAGGCATCATCACTTTTAGCCCTTGTCTCTCTGACGTTTGGAGATATGCCATGATGGTTTTGTGAACTGCTAAGTGCACCTTAGGCCTGTATCTGCTTCTGTCATTTTGCTCTATCTTGTTGCTGCCACTCGGATGCCCACATTAATTGTGGTGAAGCTTTGTATTCTTGCAAAGTGCTGACCCTCTTTAGGACTCAAGAGTGAAGGTATGCCGAGTAAATAATTTCTATGGTGCAAATATCTTCAACCCGAAATATTTAAATGATCCATCTCAGTCATCTCCTGAGGTCCCCAGTAGTACATTTGCCAACCTTCAGTCAATTCAATTCAATCCTCTTGAATATCAAGAAATGGCTGAAGGTACTTGATACTGTAAAGATCTATGTGTCCTAAGAACATTTTGTTAATAGCAATGAAGACTTGTGCTGCAGAATTGCGATCTGGTCAAGCTGCTCCAATACAGATAAAGCATTGGCCTCTACCCAACAATGTGGAAAATTGCCTGGGTATGTCTCATCACAAGTTCAATATGTCCAACGAACATCTGGTCAGGTTATGATCAAAGTGTTGGAAGATCTCTGTTGTTGCACATGGTCATACCCTGGCAAGTGTGGTGTGACCATTATTTATCCAACCCTGAATGTTATACAGATCTGGCTGCAGTTGTGCAAGGACAGTTTCAGCATCTGCTGCATCATGAGTGGTGCTGAAAATTGCTCAATTGTTTGCAAACATTTTTGGCCTCATGATATTTGTGCCAGAACTAGGCAGGGAAAATGCAGGAAGGACGTTCATGATGACAGGGGAGTCTGGAACTGGGGTTGTAGTCAATGGTTAGTGGGCGGCACGGTGGCCCAGTGGTTAGCACTGCTGCCTCACAGCGCCAGAGACCCAGGTTCAATTCCCGCCTCAGGCGACTGACTGTGTGGAGTTTGCACGTTCTCCCCGTGTCTGCGTGGGTTTCCTCTGGGTGCTCCGGTTTCCTCCCACAGTCCAAAGATGTGCAGGTCAGGTGAGTTGGCCATACTAAATTGCCCATAGTGTTAGGTAAGGGGTAAATGTAGGGGTAGGGGTATGGGTGGGTTGCGCTTCGGCGGGTCGGTGTGGACTTGTTGGGCCAAAGGGCCTGTTTCCACACTGTAATCTAATCTAATCTAATCTGATCTGGTTACAGGCTAGGCAATTTAGGATTGAGAGGAGGAGAAATTTCTTCACCGACAGTACTGAGCCAGTGGTATTTTTTATCACAGAAAGCAGACGAGGACAAAACATTGAATATTTACAAAAAAAGACATAGTTCTGAGGGTTAAAGGATCAAAGGGTATGAAATGAAAGCAGGAACACGGTACTGAGTCGGATGAAGGGCCATGATCATATTGAACGACAAAGCAGGGTTGAAGGGCCAAATGGCCTAATTCTGCACTTATACCTTATGGTCTTACAGTCTTATGGCCTCGCCCATTCCTATTTGCTTTGTTTCTACGTGATAGGTTGTTGGTCCTATAACACTATCCTGAGGAACTCTTGCAAAGATATCCTGTGACAGATGATTTACCTCCAACAACCAGAACTATCTTCCTGTGTCAGATAGGACTCCAACCATAGGAGAGTTTTACCCCTGATTGCTCTGGTTTTTCTCGGGCTCCTTGGTGCCAAATTTAGTCAAATGCTGCTTTGATGTCAAGGACAATCACCCACGCTTTCCCTCTCTGATTCAGCTCTTTTTCTTCTGTGTTCAGAACAAGTCTATTATGAGGTTAAGAGCTGAGTGGGCCTGTTCGAACCTAAAGTGAGCGTCAGTGAGCAGGTCATTGCTGAGGAAGCACCTTCCATTGCTTTGATAATAACCTGACAAGGTGGCAATTTGATACATTGACCCTGTGACGAGACACAGCTGGGCAATTTTCCACACTGTTGGGTAGATGCCAGTGTTGTAGCTGTATTGGAGACTCTTGACAAGGTCACAGTTTGTTCTCCAGCAGAAAGAATTAGGATGCATAGACTTTGCAGTATCTAGCACCTCCAAACACTTCTTGATATCACATGGAGTGAATTGAATAGACTGAAGACTGACAGTTGTAACACTGGAGACTTTGGGAGGAGGCTAAGACTATCTTCTAGATATTTCAAGTTGAAGATGTTTGCACAATACCAGTTGTTTGCTCTGTCCATCTTCACCCTTGAATGTTGAAGAGATGACAGAAATACCAAGCTAATACCAGAAATAATAATTGGCCCCACTGTCCTTCTGCTATATGCTGACCCTTTAATTATTGAAAGGATTTTGAGTTTAGTCATTTCCTACCTCAGACTCCATCCCTCAAAGTGAATAGAGAAAAACAAATCTCCAAACATTATGCAGCTCCTTATAGCTCACTCTCCTACAAGTCCATTCTTGCATTGAGTCATGTAGGCTACATATAGGTCACTAGCATTCAATAGGTTGGTTCTTAAAAGTACTGGAGACTACAATTTTGTTCATGAAAAAGCTGTTTTAAATGCTAAAAAGAATTACATTTATGCATATATTTATGCATGCTATTGGCTTTGAATACTAATAAAGAGCCCTCAATATCTGGTGGGTTTTCTGTTTGCTTAGTCTTCCATCACTGGTATAATTGGAAGCTTATTTCCCCATTGTCAGCAACCTGATGCATGGCCTCTTATGCAATTCTTTGAACCTGTGCGTCACCTTGCCTTCTCTAGTCTTCAGAAAATACAATCCAAAGTCACAGTGAACTTTCATCTGATTACTGGCACTGGGAAATGAACTCCTGCTCCTCTTGACCCATATGCAGGGCAATTAAGACCTCACGAATCCAATCGTTTTGCCTCCTTTCTCCAACTCTCAAGGCCTGGAGATCTGAGCCTCTGTATGATAATAAGATATATAATATTTTGTTACATTTCTTCATGAGATGTGGGCATCACTGGTTGGGTCAGCACTTATTACCCACCCCTAATTGTCCACCACATTGCTGTGGGTCTGAGGTCACATGCAGACCAGACCAGGTAAGGACAGCAGGTTTGCTTCCCTAAGAGGACATAAACCCAAATGGGTTCTTGATGGAATTTGTATCCATGTCCTCAGAACATTGGTAATTTCATTGATGCAGAAATCCAGGCAATGTCACCACCGCTCCCAGTTAGAATTGTGGTATGTAGGTTCCTTAAAACTTTCAATAATTGATCTACCTTCTCAAAGTCACCTTAACTTGCTTCCATTAAAACCAAAATCAAGCTTCGTAATTTTAAACTTTTCACCTTTTCACTTGCCTCCAAGATTCTCCCTATGTATCACATGAAAAGGGAATTTAAAAGAAATGACAACCACATCGCAGGAAGATCAGAAAGTAAAGTAGCCTATTTATTTTGCACATCTAAATACGGCAAAACCTGATTTCAAAATAGATACAGGGGAGTTATGATATTGCAGTCATATCATATCAGAATCTCTACAAAACCTCAATGGCTTTTTATCATTATTTGAATAAGAAGATAATATAACATCCTCTAAATCCTTCCAGAACATTTATTTTTAGTAGAGTACAGTATTATTGCGAGTGGGTTTATTTTGTTGCTGGACCTTTATTTGCCAACAATATCACAGCCAATAATAATGGGTAGTGCCCTCCCTGCTCAGCTCCCCAATGTGAAGGATTTTGATGAAAATTCAAATTTACAGAGTGAATTAACAAATTACTGGGAAATCTAATGTTTCAGTAAACCACAGCCAATAATTTCTCAGTATATAGTGATCATTCCATAAAATGAATTCTAAAATTCTGTTATCTTAAACTGATCTAACCTTTAGAATGATGTGACCCCTCAGAATACAGTGGATGAGATACAGTCAATGTTAAATTCTGACCCATCATATTATCAATCACATAACAAGGGCTGTTAGAGATGTTGCAGAAACTGTTTTGTTTGAGCCTTCCAATATTGCTTGCTAATGACTGGTTAACTAGCAATGTCGAAGCAGCACTCTTTATAAAACATGACCTGTTTCACATAGCAGTTCTTCCACAGAGGCGGCATTGTATATGGGTTGCTGTCGCACATGTTGGAACAGATCTCAGGTACCTGCACAGTAGCAGATTTAGTGTTGATAATTTTGCCTTATTCTAGTCAAGATTGATTCAGTGCTCACTACCACAGCTTTCAGAAATACTGTGAAGGGATATACTATTATGAATTGCCACTGATTCATTTCTTTTCAATTCAATTTCATTCGACAGAAAGCCTTTATGAGCAAACATCGGGTTGATTTTAACAATACATATTTGGGAGAAACCTAGCAAGTTATTTACTCTGGAGTTGGGGCATCCACTGCTGGCCCCCTTCCCTCCCTGAAACCAGATCAAAATTCTTATTTGCAAGCGGACAGGCAGCTCCTGTTGCTAACAGCTGTTCCTCATCCTCATCCCGCCTATTCTGGGATGAAGTGCATCAGTGCCATTTATTCAAATCTAGTTGTTAAGATCAGTCTGAAACTTTGACCAGTGAATGTATTTTACCTCAATACCTAAAAAAAAATCATTACTTCGTTCTGAAAAGTACATAGGAGGAAACATCAAGATAGTGTACACCAAACATTTAGACCAAAATAGGACATCTTGCTGAACATTCTGACCTAAATTATAAACTTTAAAACTGTAACTCTTTAAAAATGAAAGGTAATGAAAATAGGGTCTTATTATTGATGGTCTGTTTAGGTAGTAGGTTGACATGCTAAGCGAGTGATGGAGGAAAGGTTTAGTGTACACAGCTCCAATAGCATCACCACTTGATATTACTCTAGTTCTCTGAAAGGACAAATTATGGAATGAGAGACAGTGATTAGGCAGTTTTCTTAAAGACAACTGTTCATAGAAAATTAATATAAGCATGTTATTTTTCCATTATTTAAGGCAATACTCACGAGGAAGAAAGCAATAATTTTAAACTAGAGATGGGAAAGGAATTGAATTGTATAATAGGTTAGAATTGACTTTTTCACCACTGTTTCCAGTGTTGCAATGCAGACTCAGATCAAGTAAATATTCTCTAGGATTTACAGATTGTAAAGACTGTTTATGAAATGAGTTTGGTTTCAACCTATTTCCTCGTGGCTATAGGATGATAGTTCTCATAAATGGAAAGATGCCAACCAAATGATCCACATGGAATACACATTTTAAGTATTGGTTGGCTTTAATGAACAGACAGCATTTTACCCCAAATTACTGTATTTCAGAAATTGTTCAATTTCTTAGAACCACTATTAATTCACCAAAGCATTAAAACAATTTCACACAATGACAATTATTACAGCACAGGAGGCGGCCATTTGGCTCATAATCCCTCCATCACATGTATTACTTAATGCCAATCACCTGCCTTTTCCCCATTTCCCTACCCACCATTTCTATCCAATTTATCATCTAATGCCTTCTTGAATCCTAACAACTCGCTGTGAGAAATGCTCTGTTGCACATAATTTCAAATCTATGCCCTTTTTTATTTCTTTTATGAGCAGAATAAGCATTTAGCCATTTAAGCTACATATTCTGTTCTGTTTGATTGTGTAAGTTTGCTCAATACTGATGCTTGCGGTGATTTGTTTCACCAGGATGTGGACTCAGATAAAAGTAAACAAAGTGTACAAGTCATTGAAGGCAAAACAATATAAGTACAAAACAGGCATTTTAAAACACTAAATAGAATTCCTACACAAGTAGAAATTTGGGTGCCATTTCTGCATATGAGATACAAAATATTTAACTTCCCAAGAACCTTATTTTGAAATTTACAAATAGAAATTTTTCTCTTATCTGGCTTTAATTAGACTATGTCAGTAAAAGTGCTCCCTCTCTGTCTAGCACTTTTCCCTATTGGTTGTAGACCACACTAGTCTTATATGTAGATGTTACTTCAAAGGAATCATTCCTGCAAGATGAAGGTAATGGCTTTGTAGTATTATTGCTAGATTATTAACTAATGTTGTGGGGACATAGTTTCAAATCCTGCCAAGGCAAATGGTGGAATTCAATAAAGAATCTAGAATTATGTGTCTAATGATGACCATGAAACTACTGTCGATTGTTGGAAATACCCATCTGGTATTTTTAAGAACTCATGTGACTCCCGACCTAAGTAATGTGGTTGACTCTTAACTGCCCTCTGGGCAATTAGGGATGGGAAATGACCATTGACTGAGCCAGAGATGCCCATATCCAATGAATAAAAACAGATTTGATTACAAAATCAGTTAACACCCCCCAAATGTTTTGTTCTGATGTTTATTGATGATAGGCGTAAGTGGCTGAGTTTAGAAGACTGAGAGGGGATCTGATTGAGACATATAACATTATGAAAGGATTGGACACTCTGGCAGCAGGAAACATGTTTCCGCTGATGGGTGAGTGCCGAACCAAAGGACACAGCTTAAAAATACGGGGTAGACCATTTAGGACAGAGATGAGGAGAAACTTCTTCACCCAGAGAGTGGTGGCTGTGTGGAATGCTCTGCCCCAGAGGGCAGTGGAGGCCCAGTCTCTGGCTTCATTTAAAAAAGAGTTGGATAGAGCTCTCAAAGATAGTGGAATCAAGGGTTATGGAGATAAGGCAGGAAGAGGATACTGATTAGGAATGATCAGCCATGATTATATTGAATGGCGGTGCAGGCTCGAAGGGCTGAATGGCCTACTTCTGCATCTATTGTCTATTGTCTATTGTCTATTGTCATGGGGTTTCTTCCAATCTTCTGCCACAATGTTGATCAAAAATCTGGTTGATATCCTGGAGGACTACAATTTTATGCCTGCAGTACATAATTATAAATGAGGTTTCAATGTTACTAAATTACCTGTGTTAATCAGGGACAAACCATATCCCTATACCAGCCTGCATTACCTATAAGGCACCACTGAATGATCAGATAGATGGAAATAACTCAACCTATTTTTACCTGTCACAACAGTGCTTCATCCATCCTGCTATTGTCTCTAAGAATACACTGTGGAAACAATTACACCTGACCTTTCTTTGCGGCACAAACCTCCTTACATCCTCCTGCCGGTACAACCAGAGATTTGTGATCTCATTTTGATAAATCAGAGGTATATAGCCCGTGATTTCCAGCTCATTGCAGAATAGCATTTCCCAAATCCTAACACAACATTTTAAAAGAGAAAAGTTAATACATATTTGAAGTATATTTTGGAATCAACTGCATAGCACAATTAGCTTTGTATTGCAAAGGAACAGCACAGGTATGATGGTTGAGTGATGTCTTTGTACAATGTCAATTTCTACAGTCCCTGGAAGGATTACTTACAATCACTATTTAAAGGAATTGTCACTTACTGCTAGAACCAGATAAATTGACTGAAGGCAGTCAGAACCAGAAAATTTGTAGCATTGGAGAAACAATAAATCAAACATTACTATAATAAACTGGAGTTCAGTTTTCCACCGATCACAGAGAATACTAGTCTTAGATGCAAAATTTCACTTCAAATGCATCATTCCTGTGCAATTAATTTTTTTTTGCTAAATCAGTAAAAATCACTTAACATCCCCAGGCTGCTTTCCTTTCTTATTGCTTGGTGATATGTGTAATTGGCTGATACACCTGCATGTCAAGGAGAATCAGGAAATCAACTTTAAGTTAATGAACTGCTTTCCGTGATAGAAGATACTTCTGTTATTCCTACAATACTCCCGGTTTCAATTTAATTGTAAGTGGGTAGCACCCAGTGTATTAAAAATCTGATGAAGTGATATGCATATATATTTGGATTGCAATCTTCAATCGAGTCACCTTTTAGAGTTCTCCGCCCAAAGTCAGAGCCTTGTTGATGATTTGCCAAAAGTCAGTAAAGTGCCATGATTTGTTACTATGGTTAGCACAAGGAACCAGGTTCCAAGTCTACCTCAGAATGGAGATCAAACAATTATACTGTGGGCATTAGTCTGATCCACACTCCAGCCATCTGGCCAAATGAGCTTGTAGCATAAAATCTGCATTTTTGGTGCTGTGGGTGCCATTCATAAAGACATCTACATAGCCAGATCAGATTTCTGACGCTTACCGTGTAGGCTCTCATGTTGGCAAGGATATACTAAGTAAAGAGATGGTGATATCAGTCAATGTGCAACATTAGCTTGAAACCAGTGGTGGTGTAATGATGAGTGTTCCAGCTGAAACTCTTTTGACCTTCGATAACTGACAATGTATTCAACAGCAGAAAGGACAAACCGTCACATTTTAAATGAATCATCAATTACTTTTAGGCTAGTGACTGAAATGATTTCTATGTTTTGCTGCTATGTCTGTTGAAGGGTTTGGTGATTGGCAAACTCTTTAGGCATCATAGGTTATGTGCTGAGCCACTGGGTTCTAATTTGAAGGGTTCTGTTCAGACCACTTGCCTGCAGAAACGGTTGCAATCATTGACATCCCCTTGGCCTGCAAAATGGGCAGAAAAGGCAAACAGTCGGGCAATCTGTTCAAGGGAGCAGGAGGAGAGGAGGGAGGAGTACAGTTTGCAAAAGGTCAGATTTGCATTAGCTTGTGTAAAGTTCATCCTATTATCTGCACATTGAGAAACTAGTCTGGAATACCTTGGGTTATGGGTGTCTGCACATACACTGACCCTGAGGCTGCCTGTCCTTCTCTGAGTGTAAGGCTTTTAAATGCATTATGTACTGTGATGCTCCTTTAATTATATCTGCATATACAGCACTTGAGTACAGTATCTCTGTCTTCTTCTCTCACACGCTTTATTCAGGACTGGTGTTTTCTCTCTTACAGATGTAACAGTCGTGTGATCAGTTACATCATCATGTTTTACATGAATTTCATTTTATCACAAAATATTCACCCAGGTACTTCTAGAAAAAATACTCCAACTTCCACCTCATCGAGAAACTCTGGGAAGACTTTAATGTTCTTGCCCATGGCACATCTGGTGTCACAGATGTATTTAGTGAGGAAGGAGGGTGGTGGGTGTAAGTGCTACCACGATACAGTTCATGGCAGGAGGGCCCATGGATGGCCTTCTGGTCCAGCTGCCAATCAGTGAGCGCCCAAAGGCCTCATTCCAGCATTGTCGGTAATAACCCAATGATAGTCAGGAAGCATGGCGAGGCAGATGGAATTCCAGGAAGAGTCCCTCATTTCGAAAGAACTCAATGCCTTGTTGAGAAATCTGACATCAGTAAGGGGAAACTACGAAGAGTTATTCTCCTGCTTTTCCGGTCAATCTCCTAACCTTTGATTGACCAGCAGCTCTCAGAGGGTAGGACTTCCTCCCTTCAAAGAGCCTTGATCTCAGGGAATGCTTGCTGTTGTTCAGTTAAGTGCCTGAGTTACATTTAAAGTGGCTAATCTTCCATAAAGGCAATGATGTGGGGCTGTTGCTGACTCGTGCCAGTTGGTAAGACCCCATCACCTCCATCAAATAGTATCCAATATGTTAATGCTTCATTAACGAAGTCTTAATGAAACCTGTTGCAGCCTCAGATAGGTGAGGACAGCATTATCACTGGCTGAGAGCTCTTAAATACTGGACTCCTTCCAGGCTGGAACAGGTGATACTTTCAACATTTGAACATTGTTCCTTCACTGTTGCAGGAGGGAGGCTCTCCATGTAAAGACATAGAATCAGAGAATGTCTATTGGGCAGAAACAGGCCATTCAGCCCAACAGGCCCACAACGACCCTCTTAACAATAACCCATTCAGACCCGTTCCCCTACCCTATTACTCTACATTTACCCCTGACTACTGCACCTCACCTACACATCCCTGAACACTACAGACAGGTTTAGCATGGCCAATTCACCTAAATTTGGATTGTGTGAGGAAATCGGAACACCCAAAGGAAACCCACACAGACACAGAATATGCAAACTCCATACAGACAGTCACCCAAGGCTGGAATCGAACCTGCATCCCTGGCATAGTGAGGTGTCATGTATATCTATGTTACATTATGCCAGCGGGAAGCAGATGGAGTGATGGTGGCAGGATATGAGCTTCCCAGTGGTGCTCATGCCACTTGACTACACAAGCCACTTTCTAGGTGTCAAATGAAAACTCAGATGTACCACAATCTTAAGAGATTCAACTCCCTCAGTCTCTTGCTGGAGTGTGATCACAATCTGCACAACATGGAGGTCAATGGTTGGCATTGTGGCAGCAGATATGATTTGCTGATTTTGTCTCAGTCTACACTTGAGCCACGATAAGAAACCAGAGGACAAAAATAGCGATGCACCGATCACTTGTCTGATGTCTTTGGTGTACAATTTAAACAAGCACAGGCAGCATATTTCTAACTATAGCCATCTGGACGTATGAAATATGATTAAGCAGACCACTGGGGTACTTAAACAATACTTCTGCTGCCTAATTTGCTCTGAAGAAGCCCAGCTCTATATTTTGAAGCATGTCTTAAGACGTATCCTGTTTTGATGCAGGCTGTATAACCTTGCCGTCAGGAGGCAAGCAGCTGAGAAGGTGGATGAGGAAGAAATGAGGACAAGAACTGTATATCCCCTTTCTATCTGTAATACCAGTAAGTGTAGCATCAATTCTCAACTGACCAGTCTCACCCCTATTATAAGAAGCCAAGACCAATCTTCTGGCCTGTAATTAAGCAATTAACTCTTATCTTTTTGCTGTTTATTAGTTTAACTCAGTTACAATAATCCAACCTGAGGTGACACTGCATCCAACAGGGTCATTTACTCAAAGTAGCAATGCTTACTTTCTTTTATGCAACATAAGAAACTGGGCCTGGATGTCAAAGAATCTGACAGATAATCACTACAGCTAACATTTATGAATGTCAAAACACTAGGGAGCCTAAGTTTAAGGGGTTGGGGTGGGGGTGGGGTAGTTAAAAGCAGATCTGCGATGCCCATCTTTTCTCCCCCTCACAGATTATGGTGGTTGTCTGAAATGGGAAGTGGTCGAAGCAGATGTAATAGCAATGTTTAGGATGCTTTCAGACAGACACATGAACGGGCAGGGAATAGAGGGATATGGACCATGTGTTAGCAGATGGGATTAGTTTGAATGGCATCATGGTTGGGTTGAAGGGCCTGCTCTTATGCTGTACTTTCTATTCACAGACAAACAGGTATCTTGGCTAACATTAAACTATTATATTACAAAAGACAGTATGCTTTTATTAATGGGTCATTCTTTTTTATTCAAAAATGCAGACATTACTAGCTTGGCCAGCATTTATTGCCCATTCCTAACTGTCCAGAGAACAGGCATTAAGAATTGACCACAATGTGTAAAGTGATCCCAGGGTGAGATGGAGTATGAGATCCCTATATCCTCGTGTCACATACTATGTTACAGTAATGATATAAGCATCTCTTTTAAAGTTATACTGATATATTAACCATGAGACAAACCACATGGTTTTTCGAACGATTAAAATTTCTCAACAGATACTCATGGTTGTTCATAAGCATGTAGTATTCTCTTTAATAACTATACAAACATATAAAACAGGGTTCAAAATCCAATGTAACTAATCTTAATGCAGTGATTATATACCTGACTAGAGAGGTACACATTGTTGTCTGTTGCAATGGCTTGCCAACCTGTTTGCCTTGTTACTGGCTGTTGTCACTTGACATCACTGCACAATCATCATTGGAGTGTTCTTCCTCAGACATGTTTAGTGTGCTGTACATTGATCCAAACTGGCTTTTACCATTTCTCAACCGAGCACCATGATCAATAATGGCTTCATACTATCTGGACTGGTTACATATTTTATACAACATTACTAGATCTGGGTCTTTGTATTTTTAACTTTCACTCTCTGCCCAGCATGCAGTTTTGCAAGTTCTTTAGCTGTTTGCTCACCTGTATCTCCTTAATTCTCCTCTGCCTTTGGTGAAGAATGTCCACTGTCTCAATGATTAGACAATTAGTTGCTGGGCATAGTCATTTGTATTTGCCTTCTAAGCATAGGTTGCGCTGGGGATTGTAATTCTCTCTCTGTTGGTATTGCAAAGAATGCAGCAATGCAACGTTGGTCTACATTTAATGATAATTGATTCAATAGTACACATGATACATTCTGCTAGACCATTTGATTGCGATGAAGATGTGATATGGGTCACTCCCTACTTAGTACTTAGTTAGTCTGTGTATTACAGTGCATTGTCAGATATTGAATAATCTGGAAATAGCATTCATCATATCAGAGACAGTTATGCTCGTTTTGTAGCAAAGTCATTGAAAAATGAGAAATTTAGACAAGTAATCCATCATAATTCTGTAATCTCTCTGATGGACGGTTGATACTTTCATTCAAGGAATAGATAGAACTTGGTATGGATTTACAAGCTCACTCCACTGCTGTGCGTACTTCACAAGTAGTCATCAGTTGTTGAACATCCCGATTCATCCCATGGCCAGTGCCCAGATTCTCTTACTAGACATCTTGTGAGTTCAAGACTCTGCTGTAACATGGACAAGATATCTTGGCATAGTGCTTTTCTTATTACTTTCTCTTGCCCTTGAAATGGCTTGCTGCGGTACACCAAATTCATCACTGTGTGGCCAAAATGAACTAACCTTCTCAGATATTTCTTTAATACGGTGAGGCCATCTCTGGATAATGATCTTTTATACCTCTTATAGTTGCTCATTTTTCCCTCATTTGCCAATTGCAACTGTTCACACTGGCTCTGACCAACTGATCAACCCCGAAAGCATCTTCAACTTTGTAGTCTACAGCATCATTATGTTGGTCATGAGGTAAATTTTGGTCTATGTTTGGGTTGGATGATCTGCTCAGATTGTCAGAGAGAGTTAGCCTGGTACCTAATTTATGCCCACTTTAAAATCATATCCTTGTATCTTGATCAGTAGATGCTGGAAATGTTGTAGTATATCTGTTGGTGGTTGGATGGTCCAATCCTGTGGTTTGATGCCATACAATGAGTTTACGTTCAAGACAGACCAGTCAAGGAGAACATAAATTCAAGAACGGTCTTCAAATTTGGACTTTGACATAACGCTATTTACTTTATATTAATACTAAATACAGCCCTACATGGTAATCATATATATTATATATATACACACCAGACTCTGATCTTACAGTTAAAACCTAATTTATCTTCATCAAATAGTCATGTGCACGTACTCTTATGACTGGCTCGAAAAGACCTATTCTAGTCTGGTATATTCTTCTTGACTGTTCTACCCCCAACCACACTTTATACTCTGATCTGCAACTGTGTGACATCATCACCAGGTATAATAATAATAGAATAAGATATTACAGGAGATAACATAAGCATAATCACAAAATAAATTGGGCATTGATATTGTGGTAATGAAGAATTCAACAGATGTCTATTCCAACTAACTTTTATGCACAAGCTTTACATTCACAGACACGAGTGATTGGGCCAAAATTAAACTGTTAGATGACTGACGAGCATGCTTTCAATATGATGGTGTGCTTCAAGCAGTTCTGGGATAAGTTGGAGTATGACATAACACAATATAGTAATAAAGTTAAAAAAAGTTTGGCAAAGAACAGAAGGAGAAGGGAAATTCTCTTGCTGACCTGCCTTTCCACTCCCTATTTTATTCCAATCATATAACAGGGCAGCACAAATTACCAAAAGGTTGCCAGGAAGAAATACACATAGTCCACTTACAACAAATAGAAATTGGACAGAAATCTACTCTCAAGATTTAGCACCTGGGATATAAAGTCTTCTAGGAATTGCAAGAACTGCAAACGTTCAGGGTATGACGCCATGCTACTGATATGTTTTTCTGAAGACGTGGACCAACCTTTAAAATCCTACCATAAATAGAGCATCTGTAATTGCTCATCAGTTCAGCAGGATACACAAGACTTGAGCAACAGTTTAACCCATTGCATTTTAATGTTGAAAATAGAATAATAGCTGACATCACAGAACCACAGAAGGGATATGGTGCAGTAGATGGTGCCATTCAGCCTATTATGTATACACTGGCTCTGTAAATGAGTTTCAGGGCTTACTGCCATCTCCCGCCTTTTCCCTGCACCGTTGTACATTGCTTTTATTCAAATAATCATCTGAAGTCCACTTGAATGCCTCAATTGAACTTGCTTCCACTACACATCGAAGTAGTGATTTCCAGACTTGAACTATGCACTGCATGAAAAAATTATTTCTCTCGTACTTTTGCCAATCACTTCAAACTTTGTTCTCAGTAATTGAGTCATAGAGATAAGCAGCACGGAAACAGATGCTTCGGTCCAATTTGTTCATGCTGACCAGATATCCTATATAAATCTAGTCCCATTTGCCAGCATTTGACCCATATCTCTCTAAACCCTTCTAATTCATATACCCATCCAGATGCCTTTTAAATGCCATAATTGTACCAACCTCCACCACTTCCTCTGGAAGCTTATTCCATACATGCACCAGCGACTGCGAGTAAAAGTTGACCCTTAGGTTCCTTTTAAAATTTTCCCCTCTCACCCTAAACCATGCCCTCCAGTTTTGGACTCCCTCACCTCGGGGAAAAGACCTTGCCTATTTACCCTATCCTTGCCCCTCATGATGTTATACGCCTCTTTAAGGTCACTCCTCAGCTTCCTACACTCCAAGGAAAATAGCCCCAGCTTATTCAGCCTCTCTCTATAGCTCAAACTGTTCAACACTGACAACATCTTCATAAATCTTTCCTGAACCTTTTCAAGTTGCACAATATCCTTCCTATAGGAAGGATACCAGAATTACACACAATACTCCAAAGTGGCCAAACCTGTGCAGCGACAACATGACCTCCCTACTCCTGTACTCAGTGCACTGACCAATAAAGGCAAGCATACTAAATGCCTCCTTTTACGGACAGTTATCAGTTTCTCCTAATCTACTCTATCCAGCCCCCTCATAATTTTCAAAACTTTGATCTCCTCCAAGACTCCTTCTCTCTCCAAAAATTCATTCTGAATGTCTCCAATCTAGGCTTGTTCCTGAAGTTTCTCATGCCTGGAACAACTCTTGTAAATCCCTTTTGCACTTTTCCACTGTGTTCAGATCCTTCCGAAGGTGTGGTATTCTGAACTGCACCAATACTTTAGCTGAGGTATATAATAAAGAAAAGATCTAACAAGCATCTTGTGTAAGTTCAGCATAATTTCCTTGCTCCTGTACACCATGTCCCTGTAATGTCTGCTTTGTAAACTAATCTCTACCTCTGTATTGCACTTTCAATGATCTACGTTTATTTAAGTCTTTTTGCTCCTTCACCCTTGAAAGAGTTTTACCCCTTATTTCATATTATCCATTCTCCAAATTTTTTTTGTAGGAAGAGAAAGTGAGGACTGTGGTTACTGGAGATCAGTTGAGAGTGTGGTGCTGGAAAAGCCCAGCAGGTCGGGCAGCATCCAAGGCGCAGGAGAATTGATGTTTCAGGCATAAACCGTTCATCATTCCTGACGAAGGGCTTATGCACAAAACGTCAATTCTCCTGTTCCTCAGATGCTGCCTGACCTGCTATGCTTTCCCAGCACCACACTCTTGACTACAAAAATTTTTGCCTTACACCTCTCTGTATTGAACTTCATCTGCCATCTATCTGCCCACTCCTCCAACTACTTTAGGTCCTTTTCTAATTCTACACTGCCCTCCTCAGTTTGATTTGAAATTCCACAGAAGTTGAAGTTTCTTAAATTCAGGCTGTTAGCTGTAATAAAGTTGTACTGAAGTTGCTGCTACAGGTGTTACAGAAAATGAGTTTGCTTGAGAGGACAGAGGTTTTCTGAAAAATGGTTGGCCACAGTAAATCTGAAGGAAATAGAGGACAGGGCCAATATTGTCTGAACAATCCAAAAGTCTTGGAGACTAATTAGGAAGATGATAATTGATATGAATAAAGAATAGCTTCCTTTGCAGTAAATGTCTTCTGTATATCTATGTATGAGTCTTGAGGAGGGTGGGCTGGGTTATAAAGTATCTTGTTCGGTCCAGATATCGAAAATACCACTTTAAAATGCCAATAACATGCTACAATTGCAGGATGACTTTGTTAGACTTGAGCAAGTGCAGAAAGATTTACAAGGATGTTGCCAGGACTGGATGTTTGAGTTCTAGGGAGAGGCTGAACAGGCTGGGGCTCTTTTTCAGTGGAGTGTCAGAGGCTGAGAGGTGACGTTATAGAGGTTTATCAAATCGTGTGAGGCATGGATAGGGTGAATAGCTAAGGTCTTTTTCCTGGAGTGGCAGAGTCCAAAGCAAGAGGGCATAGTTTAAGGTGTGAGGGGCAAGATTTAAAAAGGACCTGAGGGATAACTTTTTCATGCAGAGGGTGCTGCCAGAGGAAGTGGTGGAGGCAGGTATAATTACAACATTCAAAAGACGTCTGGATGGGTGCAAGAATAGGAAGGGTTTAGGAAGATATGGGCCAAATGCTGGCAAATGGGACTAGGTCAGATTGGGATGTCAGGTCGGCACAACCGAAGGGTCTGTTTCCATGCTTTATGACTCTATGACTATATGACTATATATTCACTGTGTTTGCACTGACTTTTGACAATGGCTGCTGCAATGCGCAACAGAGGTATTTTGCTGTTTATGAAATTACCCTGTCAATCTCTATTACATCTGTATCTCCATCAAATAATTCTATAAAAGATAATTGCAGTATCTTGATTGTACAAGGGATGTCCACAATTATTTGCATGACTCTGCAATGCTGGCCATTCTAAATCCCACTGGCACAGCAGATTCCTTTTCACTTGTCATAATTTGTTGCCAGGTTGAACAATTTGTCATCTACCACTCTGTAATTAAGGAGTGCCAGCAAGTTGGTGGAGTTGCTGACTGTGTGTGTTGGGGAAGCAATGGAATATATTTTCCCTCTGTATTCAGTCAACCTGACGACAAACCTATGAAAAGAGACCTCACTGGAAAAAACTAAGGGAACAGTCAGCGTGTCATCAAATTCCATGGCCAAACCGTAATTCATTGGAGGTCTCCCTGAAACAAATAGTTCTAGAATTACCTCCTTGCCAAACCTGAACGTCTGGAGCCTTTGCTTGTCAATCATTGCTGGGTTGATGTGCCTGGGCCTGTAAGCGAGTGGCATGCTATTGAATACACCTTTGGTGACCTGACACGTTGACCAGTCTTTCTGTGCTCCTTCCTTGCTTCTTCCACTGAAAGAGCTTAAAGCAATTACAATCATTCGGCTAATTGAGTCCACACAGACCTTCCGAACAGAATCCCACACAGATTCACACTCCCTACCCTACCACTCTGCATTTCCCAAGGCTAGGAGACAGTGAGGTCTGCAGACGCTGGAGATCAGAGTTGACAGTGTGTTTCTGAAAAAGTACAGCAGGTCAGGCAGCATCTGAGGAGCAGGAAAATCGACGTTTTGGGCCAGAGCCCTTCATCAGGAATGGCTAACCCACACATTTCTGGACGCTATGGGCAATTTGGCAAGGATAATCCACCAAACGTGCATATCTTTGGACTGTGGGGGGGGGAACCCACACAGACTCAGCCCAAGTTTGGAATCAAACCCGGGGCCCTGGTGCTGTGAGGCAGCTGTGCTAACCACTGCATGGCCCCAACTGAAGCACTTTTTCAGTCTTCAGAACGGAGTTCCACAACTTCACATCATAAAATCTGGCCTCCCCTTTTATCCGCAGAACATTGCCGGGGTCTCTGGATTAACACCTTATTGATAATACCACTTGACCATTGCCTCCCAATTCTTAAAGCTGATAGACACTGCTTTCTTTTAGTTTGCTGTTCCTTGCTTAACCAACATGGTTTGTTTTTTATGTCCAGTTCATCAAGATGGTATTAGTACAACACAGGAATGGCGCATAAAAATAACCATGTTGTGGGTTTCCTTCTTCAGTAGCTGTAATGATTGGGAGTTGTTGCCAAACTAGCTCACCACTCACTAAAATTTATATCAGGCCCTCAGGGGTGCAAAACTCTCAACCAATAAAATTGCTGTTCCCTTGCTACATAATTTTGACTAGTGTAATGCTTTGTGCCAACAGCAATTTCCCAGGTTACTGTCTTGCCCCTTCTCTCTTTCTTTGACATCTGAAAGACTGAGTATTCAGTGTTCAAACAACCTGTCTACAAAACAGACAAAATAATTGCTTATTTCAGAGACTGCTGTTCAATGGAAAGTCAATTATTCTGTTCAAAAAGTAAAAAAGAACATTACCATGATTACAGACTACTCCGCAATAGGTTAATCATTTGATCCTGCTGTGATAGTAAATTACTATTTTTCCATCATCCATTATTTATTCCGTTATTAGTAAGGACTATGTCAGGAATGGACAAGGTTTAAAATAATGTAACAATGTAAAAAGAATAAAACAGCTGCTGTATTATCTCTATTATCTAATTTACTAACCCACATCCAGCTGCAAATTTCCTCAACTCCCACACAAAATGCTTTTCTATTTACTTTTCTGTCAGGTTTATTGCCTGCAACTTGTGTCACAAAGAGAAGTCTTATTCTGCACTGTGGATCTCTCACAGGGAAAACACCAGAACAGAAGTAAGGTACCACAGGAAAATCAACCATCACTTGTAGCTCACCTCATTACTTATTGTTAGAAAAATCCAGATTAATTTTTCTTCCCATTGTCATTGGGCACATATCACCCATTCTTCACTGAGTCAACAATGTATTTCATTTTTAAATATTTTTTGAGTTTGTAGCCATTGTAAATGGTATATTTTACATGTGAATTCCAAGGGAAAATTAGTAATCTCTGTGTTATACCAAGTTTAAAGATTTACTTTGTTTTCTAATATTGCTACAGCTATTGACTCCACTGTAACACAAAAATATTTCCCCCTCTTATTAGACCTGCTTCTTCCCAGATTTTAGATGTGAAACATATATTTTTTTTTAATTAGAAAACATTTAGTTCTCTGCTTTACTTGCTTTTCCATTTTTCTAATGCCTCCTAATGTCCATCTTTTTTAGGGCAGTGACGATAGCAGGTTTATCCAGGGAGCAGTTTGAAAAGAGAATACTTAAAGCCAATTGAACCATTGGGAATGTTGCAGTTGAGAATGACATTAACATTACCATTGCCCACACAAGTGTACTGTCAGCACCAAAATTACTAAATACTAATGCACCATGGAAACATAATTCAGTGAAAGCAGGACACTCCAAAGATTAAACCAGTAATTTCCTAATCTACGTGGCCTGTATCCAACAGTACACAGAGCATTTAACAATTGAGCTAAAAGGAGCGGTCACTTTAGCATCACTTAATTGACTTTAAAAATTGGATTCTGTTTATTAGAAATCTCCTTTCTACAATCAGTTTTCCTTTTCACCAATCCAATCTAGAATTTGAACTCAAGTTTCCATAATTACTTTTTTTTTATCATTGCTCACAAGGAATAAAATTTGTATTCTTATTTGAGAATCGTGCTATGTACCAATCCTTGTATTAAAGGAGGGAGGGAGTGAGAACAATACATTTTTTACTACTGGTCATGCCATGAGAGAATGGAAGAGCTATCCAAAGAAAACTTCCCTTATTTTTCAGGGCTAACATCCCCTCCAGGTTTGGAGCTTCTCTCTCTCAACTCAGCTCTGTAGCAAAGAATTGGCAGAAGATGTTAATAATTTCTTTACCTATTCAAACCATACTACATTGTTAGTCAACAGAAGTAGCAACTGAACTGTGACAAATGCTTCCTTATTTATAGATTATGGAACTCAAACAGAAACATTTTAAGGGATACCTAAAATATGAGAGGAGAGTATTTCATATCTCTAGTCAATTGTGAATGAATTTTTATTTTCCTGCTGCAGGGAAGTTGCTCCTGTAGGTTTGGCACTTCTTGGTTAATACATTCAAGATGGATAATTATACGGTTCAGGAAATGTTCAGCAATGGAGATAGATATGTGTGGGCTGCTACAGCAAGAGACTGTCAGAAGTAAAAAAGGAATGACAGAAAATGATCTGCTCAATTTGACTTATTGATATGCAAATTAAATTAATTACAGAATATGCAGGAGATAGGTAGACAAATACCAAATATTATTACAAGCTGAAGTGTAACTGAGGGGCTCAGCTGGTATAAACTCTGAGTAAAAGGCACACTACTCATCAATGCCATCTGTGTTAAAGCTTTGAAAAAAAAATTAGGCTCTTTATTATTTTATTTGATATTATATACACAAAAGGCATTGAGAATTTTAAAAATAATATGAAAAGAAACATTATCACAATAATTGTGTTTAAAGGAGTCAGGTTGCATGGCTTCTGAGCCATACAGATGAGACAGAAGCCAGGATTAGCCTGTGATATCTACTGGAAGAACTGATCTCAATTGGTATGATGGCACAGAAATGACAACTGGCCTCAGTGCCCTTACACTAGCGAAGAAAAATATCATATTTTAACTCACTACCTTTCAGATGTTCTTTAGATATACTTTTAATGCATGGTATAGCATGGGAGCATTACAAGATGTAGCTCAAATCACAAGGAACAGAAACTTTATAAATCAAGAGAAAAAAATCTTAGTTTCATTATGAATATTGACAATCTGGAAAAATAAATGCATGGCCATCTGGTTCACCTTATTTTATTGCCATAGTTGGCAGATGCCATAACTTTAAATGCTTGGCTGAGCTCCAGCAATGGATTCAACTTAGCAGGGATCTGTTTACTCAGTTACAAAGGGGATGCTAGCTATGTGAGACAGATACATTTATTACCTTGTAATAACCTGATTGTTGCTTCTGGAGATGTTTCAATGCTTGTCTGTTTATTTGCGTATGATTAAGAGGTGCAAAATGGATTGAAGGTTTCCGAAACGAAATTTTGACTACCTTTGTATAATTGACAGCTTGATGAGAAGGTGATAGGGTCAATGTTTTTTTAAAAGGAATGTTGAATGTTCGTTAGAAATGCTCAGAAGAAGAAAAAAGTATTTCTAATATGGCTATGTAGTTTGCTGATTATGTATTAGGTACACAGATAAGTTTCTCTTATTCTCCATGGAATATGAATATTGCTGGCAAGACCAACTTTTCTTGCCCACCGCTAATTGAACTGAATAACTTTCTTGGCCATTTCAGAAGGAGTTAGAATGAGCTACATTGCTGTTGGTCTAGAGTTACATGTTTCTCAGACTTAGTAAAGAAATGATATAAGTGACCCAAATGTGATTTTACAACATATCAGCACCATTGAGACTAGCTTTCAATTCTAAACTTAAGCTCTATTTAAATTCCCCCAACTGCCTTGGTAGGATATGAGCCCATGACCACAGAATATTACTCTGGGACTCTAGATTACTCATCCAGTAATATCTCCTCATGGACATGGGAGGGTCTTAAGAGATACAAAAGGGTATGGAAAGAGGAGGTGGGGTGAGGGCTAGATGGCTAAACAATCATGAATAGAGCTTGGCCAATGTCCCAGTAAATGGAGGACAGCCTTCAAAATCTGCTAGCCTTGCTATCCACCCACCTCTGATTCCACCTCACCACTACCTCCATAGGTGCCTGACCCATCCTGAGCCTATGTTGATCCCAAAAATGATAGTATGGTGAACAGGCTTCTCCAGGACAGGTTTGAGATATCAGGTGACTAAATTTCCTGTACCCAGTCCCCATTTCCTTTATGAAAATACAGACCCTTCATTCCTGAGGATAAATAATTGAGCTAGTTCCTAGTGTGAAGCAAAGCACAATCAGGTCTACCTTACATGGTCAGAAATTGTGTCAGTTGTACCCTCTCTCTGGTCTTCAGCTATCCCCACTTCACCACCCCCTTTATCTACAGCTCCCCCATGCCCACCCCCAGTCCTGAAGGAGGATTACACCTGAAATGTCAACTTCTCCACCACCTGATGCTGCCTGGCTTGCTGTGTTCTTCCAGCCTCCTGCCTGGATACACAAGATTTTATTGAGCTCTCATTTCATAAACTGAATAATATTCACAATTCTGACTGCAAATTTACTAAATTTTGAACTCTGGTTAATGGAACAGTTCTGACCATTTTGTAACAGAAGAAATTCAGATTAAAATTAGATTATTTTGACAAACTTCAAATTGAATCCAAAAAAACTTCTATTTTTTCAATCTAACACTTAACTTTGAACCAACTCAACTTCACCCAATTATACTTTAATGCTTATATTTATCCTGCATTACACTAGAGAGAGAATTATATTCTAGTTTACTGAGGGTCAAAATTGACAAATAGTTCAATTCAGTACTGTAGAATGACTTTTTATTGCATGCCATTTCATCCCTTCCCTATGTTTACTGGTTTGCCCTGAAGCCTGTCTCAGGAAAAGCAAGATTGTGTGGAATCTAGTTGAGGGCTATATCTCTAAAGAATTGTGGTAGTTAGCTGGACAAGTGCTGCTACTTAGCTAATCTGGTTCGAATAGATTAACACATGTGCCAGAAGGCTCGTTGTCGTTTCTTTAGGAACAAGGCATGATAACATTCATTCATCATGGGCAGTTAACTTCAAATGTCTGTCACTGCTGGGATTTTGATCCTTTAATATGAGTGCACAATGAGAACATAAGAAACAGGAGCATGAATAAAGCCTTCAGCCCTATGACCTGCTTTGTTATCAAGACTACGGCTGATCTGATTGTGACCTTAACACACTTTCCTGCCTGTCCTCATAACCACTGACTTCTTTTTGTCAGTGAAGTATCTAACTCAACCTGTTAGTATTTAACTTCTATTAACTATTTTTTTTCACCAAGATTGTGGTGGAATGGCATTGCAATGTACACATTCCACTGTCCAGGAGCCCAGAGCTCGTCTGCTCCATCTGTTTTACTTTATTTTTCCTTAATATGCTCTTTGTTTTAAAAAAAAGTTTCCATTTGTTATGGTACGTTCTCTTTTAATAACTTCGGTGGAAGGAATCTTCTCCCAGCTCAGGCCCAGCAACGAAGTGGCTTCCACCTGCTCGAATGGCAGTACAGGCCTGGTACCTAGCAGACGGTCTTGTCCAGGAGGGACAGTCTCGGCTTGGCTGCGCGTTCTTGTCCCCGTATGGAGGGCTTCTTTGATGGCTTCCAGGTATTCCAGCAGCCCAGCATGGAGGTCTGTTCGTAGTGTGGTGGGGCAGGGCAGGGTAGTCTGGGCCCGGCGTTGTGGTGGCTTCGGCCTGGTTTTCCAGTGCGCTCCGAACCCAGCAGCCGTTAATTGAACTGTGATGAACTTTTTGTTTTCTCCTTCTTATTTATGACTTCTGTCATTAATTTAGGTGCCCTGATATGGCGAATTATGAAACTTTTCATTTTTTTGTTAAAATACACGTGAGAATAAATTGCTCATGTTATTCTGTTTTCTACTGCCATTTCATCCCTTCCCTATGTTTACTGGTTTGCCCTGAAGCCTGTCTCAGGAAAAGCAAGATTGTGTGGAATCTAGTTGAGGGCTATATCTCTAAAGAATTGTGGCAGTTAGCTGGACAAGTGCTGCTACTTAGCTAATCTGGTTCGAATAGATTAATACATGTGCCAACATTGTTTATACTACGTTTATTACTCATTTCTAGATATCCTGATGGTGTATTGAGATAATTCCAGAGGTATTCAGTGTTGATTGCATATTAGGTATGAGTGCCAGGTTCCCTTCTTCAATGGAGCTTGCTGAACTGGTCAAGTCTTTATAACAATCATGTGGCTTTCATGGTTGCTTTCTGGTCTTTGTCCAAAATGACTTGATTGGTCACATTTTCTTCCACAACTTGTCACTGAAATTTGAACTCTCAGCATAATTTCATGTCCTAATTTCATAGGATAGTTCCAAAGACATTGACCTTGTTACCAGGCTGACAATTTGCGAACTAAACTTCTTCAAGTGTCCCTTATCCATAATCAGAGGGAGTGTGAAAGAGCATGAAACACACAGACAGGCATACAGAGAAAGATAGTCACACCAAAGGAAGTAAGAGACCTCCATTTTACTTGGTTTTGCTAAACCAAATCTTGGGTTTCATAAAGTTGAAAATGCACATTTTAGAAGTATACCAAATATGATCAATGTCCAGATTTTCATCCTCTACGTATGGGTTGAGATCAACTCAGTAAAAACAAGGACTGCAGATGCTGGAAACCAGAGTCTAGATTAGAATGGTGCTGGAGAAGCACAACAGGTCAGGCAGCATCCGAGGAGCAGGGAAATTGATGTTTCAGGCAAAAGCCCTTCATTATGAATAGAGCTCTATTCCTGATGAAGGGCTTTTGCCCGAAACGTCAATTTTCCTGCTCCTCGGATGCTGCCTGACCTGCTGTGCTTTTCCAGTATTACTCTAATCTAGAGTATGGGTTGAGAATCAGGCAATTTTTTGTCATGATTCCACCTCCCGCCTGACAGTGCCAACTCATGCTATTTTTATGGCAGAGGTAGACTGATGTCAAATTCTAGCAGCAGGCTGAAAGCGCAAAAGAAGTAGATGGATACCAAGGCAAGGAGGCTGGAGGTTCGAGAAAACAGCCAGTTCACTAGGACTTTGGCTCACTTCTGTGAATGGGCATTATGTACCTTGTGCTCCACACCCCTCATTCCTCCCCCACACCCAATCATGCCACCTCATATTCTCTACAAAGGACAGAATTCATGAACCCTATCATAACATTGGGAACTCTTTCATGGTCATGAAACTGTCAAAACAGTTCAAAATACTGCCATTCATTAATTTTAAAACTATAATCATCTAAGAAGCTGATAAAATTGACATAAAAAATAAAACTCACAATCTATTTCACAATTCTGTCAACAATCCTGATTGAAATTAATCCAGTAGTAGGTTTAGAGCTCAGACAAACATCACTTGCACAACTATGTTAACAAATCCTCCAGATCTGAAATATTAAACACTTTGAACTTGCTGGGTTGAATAGCTTGAAGCCTTTTGAAGCACTGGAACAGATAACCATTTACTCCAATGCTTGTGAGATTGAACAGATGGTTGGACTTTCGAACAAAGAAAATATTAAATTGCATATAATATGAACATTTAAAATCTTAATAACAGTCAATTCAGAAGAACATTTTACCAAACGCATAATGTACTCAAATACACCCAAACTTTCACAATGTTGGTCAAAGCCATTTAACTTATCATATCCCATTATATTACAAAACCCTGAAGGTGCCAACACATTTTGAACTTCTTATTAAAAGATTTGACTCCAGACTAAGCTTCCCCATGGTTTCTGACTTCCCTTGAGGTGGTTCGACTAACTTCTTGCAACAAATCAATCCAACTCTATGAAAATAACGGAGTTGCAAATGGCTAGTCCTGCAATGAAATGGGCAAGTATGGGACTGCAGCATAGGAGGCTCACTATCTGTGACTTAATGCCAGGGCCATTAAAAGCTTACAGCAGGAATGGGGCAGGAATCAGAGTCAAGTCCCTCCCCATTTTAAATCCCATTTGCCTCCATTCAAATAAGGATCAAGACATGAAAACTGACCCCATGGAAAAGACTTCTCAACCAACTAAAGAAATATTAAGGCAAGATCAGCAAGATTATATAAGCCTTTGATGAAAAGCACCAAAACATTTGATGACTTTTTATAATTCATGAAATGTGGGTGTCACTGGCAAGGGCAGCAGTTATTGCCCATTCTTCATTGCCTAGATGGCAGTTGAAAACCAATTATATTGTGGATCACGATTCACATGTATGCAGGACCAGGTAAGGATAACAATTTCCTTCCCTAAGAACACTAGTGAACCAGATGTCTTTTTTTCTGACAATTGACAGTGGTTATGTAGGTGCCATTTTAATGGATTCAAAAGATTACTATATGCCATGGTGTGCTTTGAATCCTAATTCCTAGAACATTAGCCTGGTGTTTTGGATTGCTAGTCCAATGACACATCATAAACACTGGAACTGGACTGATGGACATTTTTTCCTTTTTTGCACTAAATTAAAAGTACTGAGTCAGGCACATAGGTGAAAATTAAATTAGGAAGGTGACAGAAAATACCAAATTTTCTGTCAACATGCTTCATTTTTCAGGAATATAACTTCTTGTTCAGGTTGTTTTTTTGATGTCCACCCAGGTGCTCATTCATTACTAAAGCACAAAAGTAGCCTTGTTTTTTTTGCTACTTAGAATTTTGCAAACTTTACGACAGTGCAGTCACCTGTCAATTCTAAACCATGTCAGGTACAGACTCCAGTATCAGCAGTTTTGAGACAGCGAACCAAAAGCTTCAACTTTAGATGCACCTTTCTCAAATCATTCACTCAATGAAATGAATACTAAGTCTCAGATCAACATTCGCCAAATGATTTCTAATGTAACATGGTCATTGTCACGCAGAAGGTGTAAATAAATACCGCAGATTAGATTGTATTGGCAACAATTAATATGTTCAAAAAGAAAAGGATTACTTTTTCTTACCAGACCTACCTATTTCAGTCATTGTTACTCCAGGAGCCAGCTGACCATTTGTAAAAGAGCTATACGTAAACAAGTTTGGAACAGGGGTGAGGTCATAAATAGGCTCTTGTTTTATTTGCTTGATTCCAGCCATGTCTATCCCAGACTGATCTGGTGATGGTTGAGCAGAATCTACACTGTAATATCCATTAGCTCCCTCAGATTGTACTTTTGGAAGATCAATGACATGTCCATTTGAATAAGTGCCACCAATTTCGTTGTTCAGGTCTGTCAAGCCATTGCTGATGCTGTTTGTATAGACACGGGTGAGGGCTTCTGCCTCACCGCTCTGCTGCTGCCGTTGCTCTTGTAGTCTCTGTTGGTGCTTTTGGACTTCGGCATATAGACTGTCCCGCTGCTTCTTGGACATTCTCCCAAACTTTACAGCTGTGAAGGGAGCAAACAACAACAACAACAAAAAGAGGGTTTATTGTCAAGAAACTCGGAGTTGAAAGAATGTTTACTATTTCCAACCATCATAATCTCATAACGATGTCATCTAAAATACTAAAATCACTGACTTCTGGCCAAAAGGAACGGGATATTTGTCTTAGCATAGCGTCACATTGAATTACTTAAATATTACAGCAAAGAATTAGCCTAAATGGTCTGTCCACACACCAACTTCCTCCTACTGTATTCTAACTCCACGAGAGTAATCCTCAAAATCTTAAAATTTTTCCCTATTCTTACCATCACGAGACATTCCAAGGGCAAGACATTTCTGCAGGCGACAATGCTGACAACGATTCCGATTAGTTCGATCGATTAAACAGTTTCTCTGTCGAGGACAGGAGTAAGAGGCATTGTTCTGCTGACTCCTCCTAAAGAATCCCTAAAATAATAAGAGTCATAGGTTATATATATTTTTTAAATGTTATATTCATTTTCGAGATGTACTTCCAAGTTTGCTGCATGAATGATTTATTAAAGCAATCATATAAACCTGTCTTTGCATTGATATTTTTGAGATAAAGTAAATGCTTTAACAAGTAGAAATTCATTTTAACAAGTTTATAGAAAATCAGCTTGTATTTCACGTTAGGGTGAGATTTTGAAACCTGCTGCCAATGGAAACAGAGCAGTGAATTTAAGATGTGGTGAGTTTCTGTCCCATACCTATCGAAAGAGGAGCTAAAGATGGGAGTTTCTGTCTCTGTGAATAAAGAGCACTTCCATGAATATTGTTTTAATGTACACTTAAGGATCCTATTAATATACACAGGACCATCAACTACCATTTTCAGATTAGAATTTCAGAGTTCTAGAATTTTGAAGTTTCAGTTTCAAAGAGGAATCCAAAAGGTAAGTTTTATTTATTTATTTGTGTGTGGCAAGCCAGAAAGAACAGGAATGGGTTTTTTTTAGATTAGATTAGATTACTTACAGTGTGGAAACAGGCCCTTCGGCCCAACAAGTCCACACCGACCCGCCGAAGCGCAACCCACCCATACCCCTACATTTACCCCTTTAACCTAACACTACGGGCAATTTAGCATTGCCAATTCACCTGACCCGCACATCTTTGTGACTGTGGGAGGAAACCGGAGCACCCGGAGGAAACCCATGCAGACACGGGGAGAATGTGCAAACTCCACACAGTCAGTCGCCTGAGTCGGGAATTGAACCCGGGTCTCTGGCGCTGTGAGGCAGCAGTGCTAACCACTGTGCCACCGTGCCGCCCACAATCTGGTCTTCCAGATTGTATTAAAACATCATGAATTATTTCAACAATGGTTTCCTCTTTCTAGCCCCACTACATCCTAAGTCTGAGATCAGACTTCCAACAAAATAAACCTTCCAATAGACCTGGTCTCATGCAACAGATTCCAGCTGACATCTTTATGACTTAGATTAGATTCCCTACAGTGTGGAAACAGGCCCTTCGGCCCAACAAGTTCACATCGACCCTCCGAAGAGCAACCCACCCAGACCCATTCCCCTACATTTACCCCTTCACCTAACACTACGGGCAATTTAGCATGGCAAATTCACCTAACCTGCACATCTATGGACTGTGGGAGGAAACTGGAGCACCTGGAGGAAACCCAGGGAGAATGTGCAAACAGTTGACCGAGGCAGGAATTGAACCCAGGTCTCTGGTGCTGTGAGGCAGCAGTGCTAACCACTGTGCCACTGTGCCGTCCCCATATCGAGGTATCAGGTGACTGGCTGGAATATTCTGTTCACCCATCACCTGAACACCACCCTGAGAAACTTACTCCACAGTAATATTCAAATGCTGAATATTCCCATTTTTTGAAGCCTTCATAGGAGTATTACATACCGGAGATAATGACATAAAAGTCAGCCTGGTGAATAAGATTACTCCATATTTTCAAACACTAAAACAATTATGCTTTTGCATTTACTTGGCAAATCAGTCAACCTCAGTTTTCTGCTACCTAATGTAATACCCATGTCTGTAGTTGTTCTAAATTCTTCACTTCACAAAAGCATGTTTGACTTACCTTATGCTGTGAGACACATGAGATCAAGCAGGCGATATGTCAGCTGTGCTATAAAGAGGATGTATAAGACTTCAAGTAAACTCACGCACAGCAGATAGCATATGCCATAGTGAGTGACAAAGCAAAATAGGTCTTCCATCGATTTGAATGAGTATGAAACTGCTTTCAAGACAAACGTAATAATTGGTAACTGATCAAATAACTGTTGTGGTGAGTGAATTTGGCGTTAGTGATAAACCGGTGCATGAATTGAAGGAAGAATTTGCTCTGAAGAAGGTGCCAAAGAAAAATGCACAGTCAGAAGACAGGCCAGCCACTGGTCTCATAGTGAGAAGTGTGCATCATGTGCATATATATAAGAGCTCTGGAAAATTGTCAGGGTAGTTACATTATCCCACAAAATAGGTCAAAGTAAACAGAATCTAACTAAGATTTTAGACTATTAGCCAATTTGTGAAGTTGATTCAAGGAGTGGAACAATTTAGTGTAAAGTAGAAGACCAAGACTGTTGTGGTTCTGTTCGCCGAGCTGGGAATTAGTGTTGCAGATGTTTCGTCCCCTGTCTAGGTGACATCCTGAGTGCTTGGGAGCCTCCTGTGAAGCGCTTCTGTGATCTTTCCTCCGGCATTTGTAGTGGTTTGAATTTGCCGCTTCCGGTTGTCAGTTCCAGCTGTCCGTTGCAGTGGTCGGTATATTGGGTCCAGGTCGATGTGCTTATTGATTGAATCTGTGGATGAGTGCCAGGCCTCTAGAAAACTCATGTTGCTTGTCATCTGCGTGTGTGGCTACTAAGGATAGCTGGTTGTGTCGACACGCAGATGACAAGCATGAGTTCGACTGGGACAACACTACTATTATAGGACAAGCCAAACAGAGAACAGCCAGGGAATTCCTAGAGGCTGTTATTGATTGAATCAATAAGCACATCGACCTGGACCCAATATACCAGCCACTGCAACGGACAGCTGGAACTGACAACAGGAAGCGGCAGATTCAAACCACTACAAATGCCGGAGGAAAGATCACAGAAGTGCTTCACAGGAGGCTCCCAAGCACTGAGGATGTCACCTAGACAGGGGACGAAACGTCTGCAACACAAATTCCCAGCTCGGCGAACAGGACCACCACAACGAGCACCCGAGCTACAAATCTTCTCACAAACTTTGAAGACCAAAACTGCTCAAAGACTATCAAAGAACATGAAATTAAAATGACTAGCTACCAGTAATTCACCATCAGATAGTGGTAAAAACACAATTACCCATTAAGCCAACATGAATGAAGTGCTAGTAACTTTTGTTATGCCCTGCAGCCAAAGTATGGAGTGGAAGGGTTCAAGAAAAATTCTAATGAAAATAACAGGACATGAGATAACAAAATTCAAGGTGCTACTAGCTTGCACTTCTGATGGAATTAAATTAAAGTCTCCCATAATTTTCAACCATGCTAGACTAAATACACTGCACAAAACAGTTGGATCAATGTGGATGTACTGAACTTAATGATTGATAATGTCTGTGAAATTGGTGTGTCTGTGGCCTATATAAAAATGCAATTTATTAGTGTGTGATATGTTCAATTTCCATATAAACAATTAGATCAAGTAATGGCTGTTAGAAATAACATCCACATTGAGTTATACTGGAGAGTCTGACATCCATAGTTCAACTTTTGGAAATGTACTTCAGCAATGCATACAAGTTGACACCTATTTTGGAAGGATTTTTGGAGGCTTCATCAGTCAATTTATATGAACATCTATGGTGTGTACCTCAAATTAAAATCAATAAAAGTCAAGAATATGCACTCATCCCCATATATTCCACTGACCTCCATTCCCTTTCATCTTAGAAATAATGGATTGTTCACAGCACAACTGTTTACAACCTAACACCTTCAAAATGTACTCATTGTAGACTCAGACATTGCATTGTCTATTAGTATAAATACCTTGTACCTTCTTCTCAGTAAAGCAATGTCAGTCCTCCTTGACTTCTCACAATGAAATGCCCCAAGCTTACTATCAGGTAGGCTTCAGAACAGGTAATTTATCTTCTTCATTTTCCCTAAACTTAGGCTACAGTCTCAAAATATAACAAACTCAGATCTCAACTGTAGCACTTTCAAACTTCATCAAACATTCATCTATGCCACCCAAGGCTTGAAGACTATTCTGACAGCTTGAATATCCACCTTCTCTCCATAGAATGTGTTGCGCTCCCCAAATTCATGCTCATCTATCCTGGTCATAAATAACCAAGTTTGTAACAGTGACTTTCCACTTCAACCTCCTTGCAGCTTTTGATATGATCAACAGCACCAATTGCCTCTATTGTTCGGCTCAGTGAGGCAGTCCATGTTTGATTTTGCTCTTACTTATCCAATCATTGTCAAAGCATCTCTCGTAATGAGCTCTCATCCTGCCACCATCCTGTTACTATCAGAATGTCCGAGGGATATATGCTTTGTCACGTCTTTGATCTTAATGAAAAATTACATTAGCAGACATGATTTTACACTGAGTTTCACATAGGTTCTACCTCTCTAGACTCATTCATTGCTTTGTTGTCAGACTGCTTGTCCACTACCTAATCTTAGATAATTCGCAGTGTGCTCCAGCAAAGCACAAGAAGCACATATGATTGCCTTCAGATCTCAAGCTCTGCACTCTTGTAATGACTCCAACCCCCTCCCTTGTAAGTTGTATTAATTTTAAAATGAACCTATTCAAGCCTGTCATGACACTTCCACACTTATCAAATCCTGAGGTGGGACTTGAACCCAATCTCCTGGCTCAGGGGTTGAGACACAACTACTGTATGACCAAGCCCACTTTGTAAATTGCAGCTATTTTCTAATCAACCTGTTGAGAGATATGAACCAGACTTTACAAAAAAATCTTAAAGTAAGGGAACACTTAGGAAGCAGCGATCATAATATGGTAGAGTTCAGTCTGCAGTTTGAAAGAGAGAAGGCAAAATCGGATGTAATGGCGTTACAGTTAAGTAAAGGTAATTATGAGGGCATGAGAGAGGAACTGACAAAAATAGACTGGAAGCAGAGCCTAGCAGGGAAGACAGTAGAACAAAAATGGCAGGAGTTTGTGATTGGGAAGTCTACAAAAACAAACAGAGGATAACAAAGAGAGAAATAAGGAAGGAGAGGATCAAATATGAAGGTAGGCTAGCTAGTAATATTAGAAATGATAGTAAAAGTTTCTTTCAATACATAAGAAACAAACGACAGGCAAGAGTAGACATTGGGCCACTTCAAACTGATGCTGGAAGCCTAGTGATGGGAGATAAGGAAATAGCAGGAGAACTTAATAAGTACTTTGCGTCAGTCTTCACAGTGGAAGACATGAGTAATATCCCAACAATTAAAGGGAGTCAGGGGGCTGAGTTGAGTATGGTTGCCATTACAAAAGAGAAAGTGTGAGAAAAGCTAAAAGGTCTTAAAATTGATAAATCTCCTGGCCCTGATGGGTTCCAAAAGGCCTTTGATAAGGTGCCACACGGGGGGCTGCTGAGTAAGGTGAGGGCCCATGGTGTTCGAGGTGAGCTACTGGTATGGATTGAGGATTGGCTGTCTGACAGAAGGCAGAGAGTTGTGATAAAAGGTTCTTTTTTGGAATGGCAGCTGGTGACGAGCGGTGTCCCGCAGGGTTCAGTGTTGGGGCCGCAGCTGTTCACATTATATATTAATGATCTGGATGAAGGGACTGGGGGCATTCTAGCGAAGTTTGCCGATGATACAAAGTTAGGTGGACAGGCAGGTAGTACTGAGGAAGTGGGGAGGCTGCAGAAGGATCTAGACAGTTTGGAGGAGTGGTCCAGGAAATGGCTGATGGAATTCAATGTGAGCAAATGCGAGGTCTTGCACTTTGGGAAAAAGAATAGAAGCATGGATTACTTTCTAAACTGTGAGAATATTCGTAATGCCAAAGTACAGAGAGATCGGGAGTGCTAGTTGAGGATTCTCTAAAGGTAAACATGCAGGTTGAGTCCGTGATTAAGAAAGCAAATGCAGTATTGTCAATTATCTCAAGAGGGTTGGAATATAAAAGCACTGTTGTGCTACTGAGACTTTATAAAGCTCTGGTTAGGCCCCATTTGGAGTACTGTGTCCAGTTTTGGTCCCCACACCTCAGGAAGGACATACTGGCACTGGAGCGTGTCCAGCAGAGATTCACACGGATGATCCCTGGAATGGTAGGTCTAACATATGAGGAACGGCTGAGGATCCTGGGATTGTATCCATTGGAGTTCAGAAGATTAAGGGGAGATCTAATAGAAACTTACAAGATAATACATGGCTTGGAGAGGGTGGATGCTCGGAAATTGTTTCCGTTAGGCGAGGAGACTAGGACCTGTGGATACAGCCTTAGAATTAGAGGGGATAAATTCAGAACAGAAACGCGGAGATATTTCTTCAGCCAGAGAGTGGTGGGCCTGTGGAATTCATTGCCACAGAGTGCAGTGGAGGCTGGGACGCTAAATGTCTTCAAGGCAGAAATTGATAAATTCTTGATGTCACAAGGAATTAAGGGCTACGGGGAGAATGCGGGTAAGTGGAGTTGAAATGCCCATCAGCCATGATTAAATGTTGGAGTGGACTCGATGGGCCGAATGGCCTTACTTCCGCTCCTATGTCTTATGGTCTTATGGATATTATTGCATACCTCTGGAACAGGTGGGATTTGAATCAGGGAATTTTTAGTGTGGTATCAATTAGACTACCACTACACAATGAGAGTCCCTCCTTGAAAATTGTATAAGTGCTGTTTATTATGTTCAGATGCTGGACATGAAATAGGGATTCATTTGTGTTCTTACATAAAGGACCATGCTAAAATTATAGTTAAAACCCAAAAGAACTGCAGATGCTGTAAATCAGAAACAAAAACAAAGTATCGGAAAAGCTCAGTAGGTCTGGCAGCATCTGTGGAGAGAAATCAATTAACGTTTTCGGGTTGAGTGACCCTTCCTCAATTCAGGAAGGGTGACTCGACCAGAAACGTTAACTCTGAATACTCTCCACAGATGCTACCAGACCTACTGAGCTTTTCCAGCAATTTCTGAAACTGTAGTTGTTAGGTTTGGAAGTGCAAGCTGGCAATTTTATGGAAATAAAAATGTGGAAGTATTAATGATTAAGATTGAATTCTATCCTTCACTGTCTGGCTTGAAGCATTGCTAATCTCTTGAAACTGAACCAGACTATTCATAATCTGAGCATCCTATTCAAATCCCATAATCTCTATCACAAAACAATCTGAATTTTACTTCTGTAATATTACCCATACTTCAGCATTTTTGATGTGAATCATTTACCAATTAGAGTTCATAATTTATTTTTACAGGGGCCTTCTTGCTGACTTCCTATTCTTCACCCTCCAGAAATGTTGTGTTACCTAAAACCATCCTTTTAATTCCCTATTGTGCTGAGCAGGATTTGCTGCATCCGCCCTATCTTTGTTGATGTATTTTGGTCCCAATTTTAAAATTGTCAGGCTTCTGTTTAAAAACATTATTACCTGACCATTCCAAACAATGCAAACTAACCCCATCACATCTTCTAATCTCTCTGGGGATAGCATTGTGATGGTAATGCATGGTTAACACACACCTGAAGGTCGAGATGCAGGCAATGTGCTATCTTCATGCAACCTGCTCATTCAATAGGTGCAGCATTAAAATGTGTGTTGACTACATGCATTTGCAAGGGACTCAAAAATGCCTAATGCTGGCCTTTACATCTGAACGGAGAAGTCAACTGTTTTGCAGAATATGCTGAGAGTCATAAAGAGAATGAAACTGGGATAGTAACTGAGTAATTACACAAGATGCAAAAGGGTGAATTCTACTGTTTTCAGATGTGCACTAGAACCTTGGATGGAAGAAATGAAAACGAGGAGAGGGATTTGTTAAATACAGGGGGTTTGGAGGGTCTACACACACAGAGATTCAAAATAAAGTGTGAGTAGATATCAGAGGTGGTCAATGGCAGTAATCCAATCTGAACAGTGGTACTGCAGTACCATAAGGAATTCAATGACCTTACAATGAGATGTCAAACCTGGCCAGGCAATGCAGGATCACAAAGGAGAAAGTGAAGATGAAGACACCACGTTGAAATAGTTTGAGATTCATTTGCAGCTGCCAGGTTAGTTACTGATGTTGTGCAGATCTCAGAGGTTTGATTAGAGGTGAGATCTGCATGTGGTAGGACACATCAGGCATGAGTGGGTTACCAGCTAATTTATGTTTGATATCAAGGAGCATGAAATCGTTCAGCATTAACTTGGCATTGGGCTATATGTGGGGCTTGGAGTCCATCAATACCAAAAGGAAAATGGTGGCCAACTCTGTTTTCACATTTGTAAATCTGATTAAAATGCAGTACCTGATGGTGAAAAGACAATTTCCACATGCAAATCGGACTGCTGTCACGCAAGGCCAACCTACTGCCATGTAAACTCAGACTTCTACTTTTATGACTGTGCATTAGCTGCTCAAAGGGCTTTACAACAGTCTTGTGACCTGCCCTTCAACAAAGGAATTTTTGAGACCCCATTCTAGTAAAGTAGCAGTACCTTGATACTCAAACGTACTGTACTGTCTCAGCATGACAGCATTTGTCCTCCAGCCCTGGCACCCAAGCGGAGATGGTGCACTCTTCAACTAGACTCTCTGGGTTTGCACATACTCTAGGCCAACCTTCACGACTATTTACAGGCTTATCCACCATTGTCAGCTGCCTTTCACAAAGCTGGTTGTGACCACCAATGTCAGAGCAAACCAAACCTCATGGAATACAGCCCCTAAGGGAATGTATTGCAATGATCAGTTTATATTTGTATGCAATATGGAATCATTTCACTTATAATACATTTATGGGTTGGAACATTTGTGTGGTAGATGTTCTTATTCTTGTACTATGGCCATGCAAACACTGTGATGCTAACGATAAAGGGAAGATTAAATGTGCGACTGTGAAGAGAATTAAAATTTATGGTTACCGGTAAATAACTCAAATTAATTTTTCATGGCAACTTGGCATTTGGTATTCCAGGTCCCTTCATCTTCCTTTTCATGCTTTACATTTCATTTGCTGACTGACTGTCTGTCTCTTCCGAAAGCACTGATATGCTCAAAGTGGTAAACTCACTTGTTTGCAATTTTTACCTTATTTTTCTTCTGGGCCTTTTAGACCTCTTCCCTGAATAGTGGGCATCAGATCTGCATCATTGCACCCTTGTGGTATTTTCCCAGATGACCCTCCTAGCACCTGGAATCGAGAATACCTTCCCTTATCACATGTTGCGGTATTTGCTAACTCAACAAGTAGTGCAGTGCTAGGTAAGGCTTGTTTAAGGTAGCTTTCTGCCACTAATCCTCCTTTGTCTTTGTACTGTCTTAGCCAATGATTAGTGGCATAGCATAAACCAAGTTATCTGTAAGAATAATAGGATGGTTATGGACAGGGATTTTAACTTTCCAAACATAGGCTGAGACTGCCATAGTGTTAAGGGTTTAGATGGAGATGAATTTATTAAGTGTTGAAAAGAATTTTTTCTGATTTAGTATGTGGGTGTTCCTATTAGAGAAGGTGCAAAACTTGACCTACTCTTGGGAAACAAAACAGAGCAGGTGACTGAGGTGTTAGTTGGGGAGCGCTTTGGGGCTAGCGACCATAATTCTATCAGTTTTAAAATAGTTTTGGCAAAGGATAGACCAGATCTAAAAGTTGAATTTCTAAATTGCAGGAAGGCTAATTTTGACCGTATTAGGAAAGAACATTCAAAAGCTGGCTGGGGGCAGATGTTCATAGGTAAAGGGACGATTGGAAAATGGGAAGCCTTCAAAAATGAGCATACAAGAGTCCAGAGACAGTATATTCCTGTTAGGGTGAAAGGAAAGGCTGGTAGGCGTAGGGAATGCTGGATGACTAGAGAAATTGAGGTTGTGATTAAGAAGAAAAAGGAAGCATATATCAGCTATAGACATCAGAGAATGAGTGAATCTTTAGAAGAATATAAAGGCAATAGAAGAAATATTTAAGAGGGAAATCAGATGGGCAAAAAGAGAACGGGAGATAGCTTTGACAAAGAGGGTTAAGGAGAATCCAAAGGGATTTTTATAAAAACATTTAAGGACAAAAGGGCAACTAGGGAGAGAACAGGGCACCTCAAAGGCAGCTGATGTGTTGAGCCACAGGAGATGGGGGAAAAATATGAAATTAGTATTTTGCATCAGTATTTACTGTGGAGAAGGACATGAAAGATATAAAACGCAGGGAAATAGATGGTAACATCTTGAAAAATGTCCATATCACAGAGGTGTTGGTGTTGGATGTCTTGAAATGCAAGTAGTAGTTAAAGCCCCCTGGACCTGATCAGGTGTACCCTAGAACACTATGGGAAGCTAGGGAAGTGATTGCTGGGCTTGTTGAGATACTTGTATCATTGATAGTCACAGGTGAGGTGCCAGAAGACTAAAGTTGGCTAATGTGGTACCACTATTTAAGAAAAGTGGTAAGGAAAAGCCAGAGAACTATAGACTGGTGAGCCTGACATCTGTGATGGACAAGTTGTTGGAGTGAATCCTGAGGGACAGGATTTATATGTATTTGGAAAGGCAAGGATTGATTAGGAATAGTCAATGTGGCTTTGTGCATGGGAGGTTTTGTAGAAGTAACAAAAATGGATTGATGAGGGCAGAGCGGTGGATGTGATCTATATGGACTTCAGTAAGGTGTTCGACAAGGTTCCCCAAGGAGACTGGTTAGCAAGGTTAGGTCTCAGGGAGGACTAGTGATTTGGATGCAGAACTGGCTTGAAGATAGAAAACAGAGGGCGGTGGTGGAAGCTTGCTTTTCAGACTAGAGGCCTGAGACCACAGGAGTGCCACAAGGATCGGTGCTGGGTCCACTACTTTTCATATTATTATATAACATTTATATAAATAATTTGAATGTGAACATAGGAGGTACAGTTAGTAAATTTGCAGATGACACCAAAATTGGAGGTCTAGTGGACAGCAAAGAAGGTTATCTCAGAGAACAATGAGATCTTGATCAGATGGGCCAATGGGCTGAGGAATGGCAGACAGAGTTTAATTTAGATAAATGCAAGGTGCTGCATTTTGGGAAAGCAAATAAAATGGTAAGATGGTGCTGAACAAAGAGACCTTGGAGTGCAGGTTCATAGTTCCTTGAAAGTGGAGTCGCAGGTAGATAGGATAGTGAAGAATGCGTTTGATATGCTTTCCTTTATTGGTCAGAGTATGGAGTATAGGAGTTGGGAGATCATGTTGCAGCTGTACAGGACATTGGTTAGGTCACTTTTGGAATATTGTGTACAATTCTGGTCTCCTTCCTATGGGAAGAATGTCGTGAAACTTGAAAGGGTTCAGAAAAGATTTACAAGGATGTTGCCAGGGTTGGAGGATTTGAGCTATAGGGAGAGGCTGAACAGGCTGGAGCTGTTTTCCCCAGAGCATGGGAGGCTGAGGGGTGACCACATAGAGGTTTATAAAATCATAAGGAGCATGGATAGGATAAATAGATAAAGTCTTTTCCCTGGGATGGGGGAATCCAGAACTAGAAGGCATGGGTTTAGGGTGAGAGTAGAAAGATATAAAAGGGTCCTAAAGGACAACTTTTTCAATGCAGAGGGTGGTGTGTGTGTGGAATGAGCTGCCGAAGGAAGTGGTGGAGGCGAGTACAATGACAGCATTTAAAAAGCATCTTGATGGGTGAATAGAAAGGGTTTAGAGGGATATGGGCCAAGTGCTGGTAAATGGGACTAGATTAGGTTTGGATATCTGGTTGTCAGGGACGAGTTGGATCGAAGGATTTATTTCTGTACTGTACTTCTCTATGACCATAGAGTGGTTACTGTAGTTGCACTGTTCCTGGATAACAAGGAGGTATATTTCATGGCAGCAGTAAGTACAACTACATTGGTCACGCATAACGAGTTGGACCTTAAGGACTTGTTGCAGATCTATCTGCTCCTTTACAGAGTCCAATTTTGTATCCAATATCCTTTCAATGGAACTCTTAGCTTGTCTCCCTCTGTTTATCAAACCAATGGCAGCTCTTACAGCTGCGGTCTTGGCATAATACTCTAAAATTCCTCCTCAACTCTCTGCAGCACTCTTTAAAAAAAATCCCTTAAGCACAATAATTTAAGCAAGTTTCTTATAACACCACGGAATATCTCCTTATGGGTTGCAACTTTTAAAAAAATTTATATGGCTGATTTGTTTTTCTACACTGAAGTCATTATATAGATTTAAGTTGTTGCTGAATTGTATTACTTTCCTAGTTTCTCTTGTTCTGTCGCACTGCCATGAAGAATGTGATTAATTTACTATCATAATCACTTCAACAACGTAGTAATATTTTCCTGTAACTATCCTCATGAAGAAAAGCGAGCAGTAAATGGACCTTGTAATATAGTCTTAATCCGTTCAAACCAGCTGCTCCAGGTTTGATTTGTGCTCTCTGCTGACTTAGTTGATCTAAGTCCAATAGCAATATGACTGCAAAAATTGGCATCTACATTTCTAGGCTAGGGAGAGGAAATAATCAGTCAGGATTCTTTTCCTTGATCGTAATTTTAAAATGTTTTCATGAAGTCTTGCCTATCAGAATTGTGTAACTTTCACTGGAACACATATGTTTTGACATGGTGAACCCCAGCTATGCTTGCTTGATATAGTCAGTCATTAATTAACCCACTAAATTTTATCATCCAAACTTATATAATAGTCCCACTTTTAACTTAACCAACCCAGTGGAAAGAGCGAGCGTGTTTGGGTTGGTGTTAACATCTCATCCGATATTAATTTCCATTGATGAATACAGAAGTAAATTTGGACATGATGTAAAACAGGTGCCTGACCTGGACTTGTCAAATTCCTGCTGAGGGGGTAAGGTTAAACTCAGGCTCCGAGAGGCTGAATGAGCATTACTGCCTGTGGACTGAGTATGGCACTCCAATAGGAGTTGAAGTGTAAATTGAATGGGAAAGAAGACAAAAAACTGATCTGCAATAGTTACCCTCTTGTCATTGAGCTTTGAAAATGTTACTTCAATTAATCAGGTAAAGTATACAGACTATGCTGTTTTACCTCTTTCTATTGATTGGTAAGGATCTCAACTGTTCTTTTCTCAGTGAGACGAATTAGACTGATGAATACTAAAGACTTGTATTAATGCAATAGCTTCAATTAATCAAGACACTTGTTAAATTGTTTTGCATTGGTGTAGACAGAATGAAACTAGTATTAATTTGTTGGCATAAAGACATAATGGATATGATGATACTAACTTCACAACTGATGATCTGACTGCATAGTACATGAGCCATGAAGTTACATCTGTTTTATGTCTGGATGGGGCATTGGTTGAAAAAAAAGTGTCGAGCATATTGAGACTAAAGCATAAATCTGGCTTTGAAATGGACTTCTGACTGCCAGTACCCATCAGTTATTCCATTTAAACATGAACACAGTGAGAAATGTCAGCACTTTCACTGGGATTAAAGAGTTTTCTCTGAATCCAGTGTTGACATTGGTATTATTATTACAGGTGTACAGCACAAGACTGAATGGAGCTGCAAAGGAATTAAATAAAAATTACTTGAGATGTAGAGGATGAAACTGCTTGTTTAAAAAAAGATACTGGAAGGCAACTAAATGCAAAAAAAACTCATTATATTGGGAGCAAAATTCAACTGAGGATTCTTAATATCCATATTTAATAGAACAGTGTTAAGTTTGCAAGAAAAAAAATTCTTTTAATAATTCTACAATTCTTAAAATTTCTTTATATCTGTGGATTTACATTGAAGCTGACTTCAAAATATAAGCAGTGCATACCATCTGTGCTTCTGGAATAATTCCATAATATCTTTTTGAGAGCTTTTAGCAGCTGTGATCATTTGACAACTAATGATTCTGCTTTCATTTGTGTACTGTCTGTAAAGATGCCATTGGTTAGTAGATTGTCAGATAAAAGAAAAAAAAGTGATCTGAAATTGATAAGTAAGTCACAGGAGCTTGGATTTGGTCAATGCTGTCTAACACATATGTCTGATCATTCTCATCAGCTATGTGACACCATGTTAGACACATGCACGAATTTTAGTACAATTTCTTTTTACATACATTCACATAATATATGCAAAAGTAATCCATCTTTATATATTTACTTAACATACATTGACCATCATTGAGTGGCCCATGGAAGCTAAGTAGTCGAACAATCCAAAATGAAAATCCTGGTACAGAAGCTTTTTGTCCTCAAATTAACATGGAATTAAAGTATTCACACATATGGTGTGTGAATATGGAAATTAAGAACTCATTCCCAGGTGCAGTATCCCCTGCTCATTGCTATTTGCTAATCAACAGGACAATTACCCATAAATGAATTCCTAATTAACCACAAGCTAGAGGGTTAATGTGTTGCACAAAATTGGCTTTGCATTATTTACTTAGCACCTTTGAAAAGGTGCTGCAGTGAAGGATTTTAAAACACCACTAAATAACTTGACAAGAGATCAGATGATCAGGTCAAGGAGGTTTGGAGCAGACTGCTCAGTACATTTTAAGTTGTCTCTGAAAGGAGCAAAGCAAGGTTGAAAATCAGAGAACAGCAGGAAGGGAACCCCAGAGCTTGGGACTAAAGCAACTAAAAGTACAGCTACCAATGGTGGAGAAATTACAATTGGGAATGTTGAAAATATCTGAACAGCAGAGTACAGATATCTTGGAGGATTGTAGAGCTAGAGATATTGACAGGTATTGGGAGGCACAAAACAAGATGAAAGTTAAAAACAAGTGTGACTTCACTGGGTGCCAGTGTAGGCCAACAAGTATGGGGTGACAGAAGATTTGCTGTGTGTTAAGACATGGGCAGCTAAAGTTTTGAATGACTGAGTTGACAAAGACATGCACATGGGAAACCGGCCAAATGTCTGTTGGAATAGTCAATTCTAGTAGTAACAAAGCTTTGAATTGGGGGCAGTAATTTTCAAGTGATAAAGGTTCCTGCCGCAGCGCCAATTAAAAAGGCAATGGTGAAAGTATCTTGGCAATTGCAGCAGCTGTACAGCAACTTTATGAAAAAAGACAGGAAGCTAGGAAAGGTTGGATAGCTCATTAATTCAAGATGACATTTATACGTTAGTGAGCAATGATAAGTTCAAAAGATCAAGATGTTAAATCAGTCTTAGTAGAATGAAGAAACAGAAAACGTAGGAGGTCACACATGGGAGTAGTTTATTAGCGTACTTTCTTGGAGGAGGGACTTATCTTACAAAGAAAGGTTGAAAAAGGTTGGGCCTGTTGGGGTGTCATGGCAGAGCCAGTTGATTGGATGATATCAATCTTTGTGACAAAGAGGTTCACAAGCTCCTCACACTTTAGGGTGAAGGAAGGGGAAAATGGGTTTTAAAAAGGTTCTTTCTTCTAACCAAGAGAATTCCAGGGTTATGCTGGAATAATGAACAGATGAAAGCAGGATCCAATATTGTTGCAAGTGGTCCACACAGATTTACAAATTTCTATTCAAGTTTATATCTCTTGGAGTTAAAGATTCCAACATTCAAGTCACTGAGATTGACTACTTTCTGAATGTGGCCAAGTTTGGACATGTTCACTTGGTCTGTACCATCATGTACCCCTGTGTAGATGGACAGATGTCTGAATGAGTTGAATACATTATTTTATCTAGTATCTTAAAGTATGGCTTTAAGAGTTCTATTTAGCCCTTATTTGTTTTTAGGAAGAAGGATTGAGGCAGATGTACTGAGCAGTCTGCTCCAAAGCCAATAAAGTAAACAGTTTGTGAGTCCTTGAGTTGTTTTTTTTTTAAATAGGAACAATAGAAGTAGCCAAAATGGGTGGGGTCAAGCTCCCACAGAACAAGTTTTAAAAAAAAATCTTAGCCTTCAGGAGCAGGTGCTGGGGTCTTGAAGTTGAATATGAGCTGCTTTTCCTCTGTTACAGCTAAAAGCTGGGGGTTCTCTTCCTGCTGCTAGAGTTGCATGCAAGACATTCTATGTTACTCTATTTGCCTTTGCCAAAGGAGTGTTTATGGGAATGTCACTATATTGGAACAGTTACTGTTCAGTAATTAAATAATTTATCAGAAAACTTAACAACAATAGAGTTGTTATTTCAATTCTTTTGTTAACTTTTAACTATAGTGTATGAATAAAGTATGTTTTGTTTCAAGAGTGGTAATTTGACCAATCAAATTGCACCTAGAACACAATGCCTGACAAATGCCTTTAAAACAAGAAAAAGTAAGGGTCTAAGCTATCTTCATGCATTTTGATGGGACATTGTATGGTCCCAAAACAAAAATGGTTTTTAAAATTTGCTCTTTTGGATTTCAGTTAGTCTACATGAAAGGTTGCAATTAACCACTGTAAGCAAATTATGTAAACTGCAATATTCAATTGAAGTAAACTCTTATACAACCGATCACGTCTGCACAGGCAGGAACCTTTTGCTTGTGCATTTGGTACACAGGGGTTATTCTGAAACAGCGCACAGCCAACATAAGCCTTGCTTGCAGGCAGCCTGAGTTGTTGATTTGAACCTACAATATTGTACACCTCTATCAGATCTGAGTTCCTTGAGAATAGCTCTCCTTAGTGGGAAAATAGATCATGCAGTTACACCTAGAGTGTCAACACAGCTCCAAGAGTCATAGATTCATAGAGATGTACAGCATGGAAACAGACCTTTTGGTCCAATCCATCCATGCCGACCAGATACCCCAACCCAAATTAGTCCCACCTGCCAGCACCCGGCCCATATCCCTCCAAACCCTTCCTATTCATATACCCATCCAAATGCCTCTTAAATGTTGCAATTGTACCAGCCTCCACCACATCCTCTAGCAGATCATTTCATACACGTACCACCCTCTGCGTGAAAAAGTTGCCTCTTAGGTCTTTTTCATATCTTTCCCCTCTCATCCTAAACCTATGCCCTCTAGTTCTAGACTCCCCGACCCCAGGGAAAAGACTTTGTCTATTTATCCTATCCATGCCCCTCATAATTTTGTAAACTTCTATAAGGTCACCCCTCAGCCTCCGACGCTATTGAAGAACATGTTCCTATTGCATCATCTGTTTCTTCTTCAACTTTACCTCGTTTCTAAATTCCTGGGAAAAAAAATCCAGTTTGTTCTCAACATATTCAACTGGCTTGGACTACTTGAAGAAATGGAACATTTACAAAGCAGTTACAATGATATTCCAAGAGGTTTTTAATTCTTAAAGCATTGAGTTAGTATAATGATTCTTTCCAAAGGCCCTCTATGGATCACCATCTTGAAGTGTGTTCTGATAGTCGTTCGATCAAAGTCATTGGGAACTCTTTGTCTACTGCCTCCCCCTTATGTTGTCACTATGGGTGGTTCTACCTGGAGCGAAGTGTGGTTTTAAAAAAAAATCAACAGCAAACTAGGCATAGAAAGTCTGTGCATCTCACTAGCTGTGAAAGCATAAGGTGGTTTGCAGTGGCAAGCTATCCACTTGATGACAGCTTGATGACATCACCAAAATTCAACCAGAAAAACTGTGCGCACACTGATGCTGCTACATCTCTGGACTGTACTACTCCCATGTTTTCAAGCCTGCATTATCTCTTTGGATTTTTGCCTCCCATGGGTTCTGGGTATTGGGTATCTGTACTGTACTCTTGAAGCCACTGAACCTTGCTAGACTGGTCCTGCTTGGTGGAGTCTGTGACATCTTTATATGTGCCTCGAGTAACTTTTTCTCACTATCAGTATGCCCTGTAAATTCTTTATTTACATTCAAATATACAGAATACTGATTACAGCTCTTTGGTACATTCTTGGAGTCTTGTAAGCACATGCCTGTTGGTGTCAGTGTACATGATCATTATTGGGAGAAAGTGAGGACTGCAGATGCTGGAGATCAGAGCTGAAAATGTGTTGCTGGAAAAGCACAGCAGGTCAGGCAGCATCAAAGGAGCAGGAGAATCGATGTTTCGGGCATGAGCCTGAAGAAGGGCTCCTGAAGAAGGGCTCATGCTCGAAACGTCGATTCTCCTGCTCCTTGGATGCTGCCTGACCTGCTGAGCTTTTCCAGCAACACATTTTCAGTACATGATCATTATTAACTTGTTTAGAGTTAGGGTAGAAGCCTATTTATTTTCCATTATGTTGCAGTGTCGATAACATCAGCAGTGTTGCCATGTTAAATAAAGTCCTACACAGGCTTCTACAAGGGCTCATGTGCCAATTTATGAGGCAGCTGCTGGCAGGAACAAGGACACGGCTGGGAACTGAGTGTCTCTAGACAAGCATCTGCTCAAAAGGTGACAGATGCATGACAGTTGCAAGTCCCTGTGTTGGGACAGAGGTCCCATTGTCATCGGCACTGACATACTGAACCCGCTGCCTGCCCTCACCTGCTGTTGGCCCCAATATCCCATCTCACCTGTGATTTCAATCTACCTTAAGCACTATATCACCTTCCTGGCATGTTCCCCACCTGGTAATGTATGCACCTGGCAACCTCACCACCTGGCGTCCTACCCAATCAGCAATATATACACCTGGCATCCATACACCAGACCCATCTGTCATCCTAATCCCACACTTACCTAATATACACACCCTTCCAAAAAACAGCTGTCTAAATGACTGGCTGTTGTGCTGGATATCTAAATGTCAGAACACAGCTCACTTCCTGCTGTAAAAAGGGATTGTGGTTGGACTTGCCCCAGCTATTCTGCATTATGAGGGAAGTGATTGACATCAGGTATGCTCTGCACTTCTGAGGGAGCTGTCTTTATAATTCCAATTATTCGGTGGAAATGGAGTTCAATTCTCACGTGCAAATAAAATAGGATTGGAGTAGCAATCTGAATGCAATTGCCAATTTTTAGAATATTTGGGTCAGTAGGCATGGCCTCATTCTGTCTTGTGCCAGAGGAGAAATACAAAACCACATGGAGTATTCTAGATCAAAGCACTAGCACCTCTTGGATGTTTTAAGCCAATGACATAACTTAACTCTGCATCATTCGATCCCTGCAGAGTACTGACATCTTGTTTGACTGGTAATGAGCAAGAGCCTAGTATAAAGACAGCACACGTCCAAGTCCAAGGAGGAAGATCATCAATGCAACTGCACTTTAATATCCCAACCAAAGAGACAACTTCCAGTAGCAGCTCATAACCAATCTGGAAAGCATTCACACACCTAACTCCATTTCAGCACATTGGGAGTAAACATATACCACCCTGTGTCCAGACCATTGGTCAACACAACTTGTTCAATCAAAAGTGAAATTGAAATGTGACATCCTGGAAAAAAATGAACTATCTTCATTGTCTGACAGAACAACCAAAAATCACAACTCAAGAAGGCAGCATTCCAACACCTCAGGGCTGACACTCAAAAGACCAATCTTGAAGAGAAAGGATAAGTGATGGGAAGGGAAAGCCTGAGAAAACCAGTAATATGCCGACCATCATGACACGCAAAGGTTTTTTTTGAAGCCATCAGCACTATCTATAAAATAAAGAAAAGAAACAATATTCCCTTTACTCACAGGGTAGCTTGTCTCTTCTTAAAGAAGAGAATGAAATCTGTCAATCCTGGAAGGAACAGTTTCAACACTTCTGAACCTTGAATCCACAGTAGCAGCTGATATTGTTCAGATTATCCCTCAGTGCCCTATCGTAGAATCCATAGATGGGCCACTAATTGGGAGAGACAGCAATAAGCAAACAGATGAAAACTCGAAGCCCGTGACTCTGACAGCATTCCAGCTGGCCAGATTTTGCTCACAGAGATTCCATATACTCAACTTGCAATTCAGCAGGAAAATGACCGATCCTAATTTCAGCAATGTGACAATCCTAAATATCATAAAGAGGGTTTAAAACATGTTGTGGAGACTATTAAGGTACTTTCCTGTTGTCCATAACATGCATTCTCCTGAATTACAGAGTCATAGAAGCAGATCTATCAGTCCAGTTCGTTCATACCAACGAGCGTACCAAAAGCCTTCTTCACCAACCTGTCTACTTGTGATTCCACTTTCAAGGAACTATGCACTTGTGTAGTCCCCACAGCCCTATCATTAAGTAGATTAGTGCTGTCCTGATTGGCCTTACCAAAATGCAACACCTCATATTTATCTAAATTAAACTCCATCTGCCACTCCTCAGACCATCGGCCCATCTGATCAAGATCCCATTGTAATCTGAGGTAACCTTCTTCACTGTCCACTACACCTCCAATCTTGGTGCCGTCTGCAAATTTACTAACCATAATACCTATATTTACAACCAAATAATTCATACAAATGATGAAAAGCAGTGGACCCAGCATTGATCCTTTTGGTACACTGCTGGTTACAGGCCTCCAGTCTGAAAAGCAACCCTCCACCACCACCTTCTGTCTCCTATCTTCATGCCAATTTTGTATCTAATTGGCTAGCCCCCTCAGAGTCCATGTGATTTAACCTTGCTAACCAGTCTTCCATGCAAAACCTTGTCAAACACCTTGCTGAAGTCCATATAGACAATATCTACTGCTCTGCCTTCATCAATCTTCTTTGTCAATTGTTCAAAAACCCAATCAAGTTAGAGAAACACAATTTCTCATGCACAAAGCAATGTTGACTATAAAATTGTTGACTTTTTGTGGCAGAGCAAATTTTCCTAGAGACACAGGTTTCTGACCTTCCAGAGGAATCTCTGACCTGGCCTTATTGCCAGGCAAATTCAAGAAAAATGTTAAAAACCCCACAAGAAAGTCTTCACTATATTCATCAATCTGACCAAAGCATTTGTTTCAATAAATCATGAAACTCTGGATTGCTTCCCAGAGATTTGGCAGTTCTAAGATGCTTCATCATGGTATATCAGCAACTGTGGAGTGGGAGATCTGAAGCAACACTTTCAAAATATACATCGACATTAAGCAAGATTTTGTGATAGCCCCAACTAATTATAATCTATGGGACAATGTCTATTCACTTTTTTCAAAAATTCATTCATGGAATATTGGCATACCTGCCTAGGTCAGCATTTATTACCCAGAGGACAGTTAAGAGTCAACCACATTCCTATGGGTCTAGAGTCACATGTAGACTGGGTAAAGATAGCAGTTTTGTTCCCTAAAGGACATTAGTGGACATAAGTGACTGGTTGTTAACCGACATTTGGTACCTATTTCATGGTCATCACTAAACACTTAATTCCAGAGTCTTTTTCAAAAAATTGAATTCAGATTCCATCATCTCTTGTGGCAGGACTTGAACCCTGGTTCCAAGAACAGTACCTTTGGTCTCTGATTAATAGTTCAGAAACAATACCGTCAGGCTGTCACCTCTCCCTAATCAACTGCTCTCTGGTATGCATATTAACTACCACATAGATGAAAAACTGTTTCATCTGTTTTCCCTTCTGGCCCATACTAAACCAATCATCATAACACATGACATCCATTATGCACATTGACAGCAGTGTCATTGCCCAACTCTGCATCAGGTTTACAAACCACTTAATTTCTTCAATTCTGCTTACAAGACACTTGGCTTGTTGGCAAAATAAAACCTCACATGCAATCCTAGTCAAATATCCCATCTCCAATATATATTAAGTGTGAGGTACTGGAATACGTTAGGCACTTCTCTTACCTTGGCACAATCTGTCATCTAACAGCTCACAATTGATGAAGAGATCCAGCACAATTGATGATGCGCCATCTCAGCCTTAAGACGGTGAACATTGACAATAAAGACCCTCAAATAAAGAAATGCCCTCATGTACAAATTAGTTGTCATTACTATCCCCCTGAACTGTCGTAATATCTTGACTATGCATCAACATGTAAAATGCAAAGCCCCCACCACATTCTTTGGATTAAATGACAAGATTGTTGAGTAAATGTTAGTGTCCTTATTGAAGTTAGCAATCAGGCTAAACTCCAGCAAAACCAAATGGACTGGATTCAGTGTCCAGATAGCTGAAAAAGAATGTCCCCAGCCAGGTCCTGTTCTCCTAACTTTAAATGGCAAAACATTCTGGGTAAGGATAAAGAAACATCAAAAGACAGTCAGAAGTTTTCCCTGAAGTGTGGCAGCACCAAAATTAATGACTGAGGGGTTTGCTACAAATTATACAAAATGGTGACAATTTGTTTATCAACCTGCTTTATAGAATCCCTATAGTGTGGAGACAGGCCCATTGGCCCAACAGGTCCACACCAACCCTCTGAACAATATCCCAGCCAAACCCTTTACTCTTTATTTACCCCTGACCTACTCATCCTGGAACACTATAGGCAATTAAGCATGACCAATTCACCTAACCTGCATTCCAGATCTTGCCAGTTTATGGGACAACTTGCCCCATGAACCCAAACATTTGCAGGTTAAGTATTAGTCACATGAAGACACATGGCAAAAGTTCACAATCCTAAGGAGACGCCGTCCTCAAATCATAGTCAGGCACAACTTCTGAAAAAAAGACGATTGTCGATTTCTTTGTTTCACTGTGCTGTCACAAAATGTTCTCAAATCTTTTACACAGAACACTACCGATTGATACAAGATGTTAACCCATTTGCAGTTTGTTTAAAACAATTTTTCCATCCTCCTTATTTACATAAATTCTGACTGAAAAAAAAAGTAGTTTTTATTCACTTGAGTTTGTTTGATTCACTCACGTGATGTGGGCATTGCTGGCTGGTCAGAGTTTTTTTTGTCTGTTCCTCGTTGTCCTTGTCCCTTGTTGACGAACTGTCATCTTGAATCGTTGCAGTGAATTTGCTATAGCTAGACCCACAATGCCCTTAGGAAGGGAATTCCAGGATTTTGATCCAGTGTCGGTGAAGGAATGATGATATATTTCCAAGTCAAGATGGTGAATGGTTTGGAGGGGAACTTCAAGGTGGTGGTGTCTCTATGTATCTGCTGCCCTTGTCCTTCAAGATGGAAGTGGTTGTGAGCTTGGAAGGTTCCGTCTATGGACCTTTGGTGAATTTCTGCAGTGCAATGTGCAGATGGTGCACACTGCTGCTACGGAGTGGCTGGTGGAGGAGGGGGTGTCTTCTAATGGACGTAGTGCCGAATTAAGTGGGCTGCTTTGTCCTGGCTGGTGTCAAGCTTAGAATGATGTTGAGGCTGCACCCATCCAGGAAAATGGGGAGCATTCTATCATTCTGTCTACTTGTGCCTTGTAGATGGCAGACAGGCTTTGGGGAAATCAGGAGAAGAGTTATCCACCACAATATTCCTAACCTTTAACCTGGCTCTTGTACCCACTGTGTTTATGTAGCAAGCCCAGTTGAGTTTCTGGTCAATGGTAACATCTAGGATGTTGATAGTTGGGGAAACTTAGTGCTGGTAATATAGTTGAACATCAAGGGAGTTGGTTAGATTGTCTCTTTTTGGTGATGATCATTGCCTGGCATTTCTGTGGTGCAGATGCTACTTACCACTTGTTGTCCCAAGATTTGATTTTAAATCAAATCTTGTTGCATTTAAACATGAACTTCAATGTCTGAGGAGTCACAAATGGTGCTGAACATTGTGCAATCATCAGTGAACATCCCCGATTCAGACTTTATGATGACAGGAAGGCGACTGAAGAAGCAACTGAAGATGTTTGGACATAGGTCACTACCCGGAGGGACTCCTATAGAGATGCCATAGAGCTGAGATGACAGATCTGCAACAACTACAAACATTTTCCCATATGTTAGGTATGACTTGAATCAGTGGAGAGTTTGCCCAGGCTACCCGTTGATTCCAGTTTTGCTAGGGCTCCTTGATGCTACACAATTGGTCAAATGTGGCCTTGATGTCTTACCTCACCTCTGGAATTCAGCTCCTTTGTCCATGTTTGAACCAAGGCTGTAATGAAGTCAAGAGCTGAGTCACCATGGTGGAATCCAAACTGGGTGTCACTGAGCAGGTTAATGCTGAGTAGATGTTGCATGATAGCACTATTGATCTCATTTTCCACCATTTTCCTGATGCGTGAAAGTAGAGTGATGGGGTGGTAATTAACTGGGTTGGATTTGTCCTGCTTTGTGTACACAGGGCAGACCTTGGGAATTTTCCATATTGTCTTTTAAATTCCCACGTTGTAACTGTACTGGAACAGCTTAGCCAGGAGAGCAGCAGGTTCTGGAACAAGTTTTCAATCCTATTGCTGGGATGTTGTCAGGGCCCATATCCAGTGCATTCAACCATTTCTTGGATGGAATGGAATTGGCTGAGGACTTGTATCTGTAATGCTGGGGACTACCGGAGGAGGCTGAGCTGGATCATCCAATGGCTGATGATTGCTACAGAAGATTCAACCTTATCTTTTGCACTGATGTGTTGGGCTCTTCCATCACTGAGGAGGGGGATATTTGTGCAGTTTTCTCCTCCAGTGAGTTGTTTAATGGTCCACCACCTTTCACAAGTGGATGTGGCAGGACAGCAGAGCTTAGATCTGATATGTTGGTTGTGGAATCAGTTAGGTCTATCTATCTATCACTTGCTGCTTATTCCATTCGGCAAGCAAGCAGCCCTTCTTAGTATCTTCACCAGGTTGACACCTCATCCTCAGGTACGCCTGGTGCTGCTCCTGCATGCCCTCCTGCAATCTCCATTAAACCATGGTTGATCCCCTGCCTTGATGGTAATGGTTCAGTGGGGGATATATCGGGCCATGAGGTTGCAGATTGTGCTGGAGTACAATTCTGCTTTTGTTGATACTCCACAGTGCATCATGAATGCCTGGTCTTGTTAGATCCAAGCGAAGTCTGTTCCATTTAGCACGGTGATAGTGCCACACAACATGGCAGAGGTTATTCTCAAGGTGAGGGCGGGACTTGCCTCTTACCGATATTATCATGGATAGATGCATCCACAGCAGATTGGTAAGGATGAGGTCAAGTATATTTTTCCCTCTTGCTGGTTCCCTCACCACTTCCTGCACACCCAGCCTAGAGCTATGTCCTGTAAGACCTGACCAGCTCGATCAGTAGTGCTGCTGTTGAACATGGAATTCCCTCATCCAAAGTACATTCTGTGCCCTTTGGGAAGATATAGAACATTCTCCACACACCTTTTGAGTTAAATTCCACAGCAGTCCCCTAACCAATACAATTTAGAATTTTCACTTCTGCCTGAGGATCTTTCCCAGTAACAGGTGAAGTCAGTACAGGTCAAAAGCTACATTACTACACTGTGCAGACCGTAAAAACTCAGTTTGTACACTCACAAAAAGACAATCTACCACAGAATGATCACAGTTGCATCAAAGGTGGTTCTTCATTTCTCCTGAAGCAGCAGCATTACCTCATTTACTTTCTAAACATAAAAACATGCTACCAGAATCAACACTGCAATATTAAGGATAGAAAACATCACATTTTGCTGAATTAATTTAAGACTTTTTTTTAATTTAAGAGACAGACTCTGGGTTGTAAAACAACCCATTTCCACCCTCAAGATGTTTGAGAAATAATTTGACCTTCATTTATTTATTTATTTTAGTCTCTCTTACCTTACAGCCTTCACAAGTGATCACTCCATAGTGGATCCCAGAGGACTTATCACCACAGATTTTGCAAGGTATTACTTCAATTTGAGCTACAAAAATAAAAGGATAAAGGATGTATTAGCATTAGTGCAAAAATCAATGGTAGATTGAAGGAAAAATGGTCAGAAAATGTGTGATTAGACATTATGGGCTTGATATTAACTTTTCTGGCAGTAGGGAGCAGGGAGAGCAGTTAGTAGGTGTACAGGGAATGTGAACAGATAGGTTATCTGTGACGTTCTAACTCCATATCTTTTGTGTAACATAATTGATAGATTCTTTGCTTGGAAATCCTATTGACTGGCTTATTTCTAGTCAGACATGGAGCAGTCCAGAGGAGATTGCAAGACCAAATACATGTGTGCCGCAGAAGAAAAGAGATGAGAACTATGGTGCTGTGATTGATCACCAAGTCCTGGTGAGTCCAGTCCAGGGACTGCCGGTTCCCAGCAAGTTTTGATATTTTGGAGGAAGTAAGAAGTCTAGGGGAGTTGAAAGACACTGGGTGGGTGAGACCTCAGCAGCGGATAAAATAGAAGCCTTGTCAGAAGGGTTTGTAGAGGAGATTGGAAGGGCAAGGGTGAGGTGTTACTGGTTTATTTGCAAGGAGTTGTCTGTTATGGATCAGGCCAAACCCCTCGAAACATTTCAAGAAGGTAGCCCAGACCCTAACTTTGCTGCTTGCTTTAAGCAGGTGTACAGTAGATATTCCAGGAGAGAATCAGCTGGTCAAACCAATTAATTTTAAACAAAACAATTCATTTACAAAATTACTGAATGAAACACAAAGAACAAAAAACAGAATACCAAATAATTTAACCTGTCCGAAAACTCAACAGACTATCCTAACTTAATGATGCTGTTCCAGACATTTGCAAAAATCCCCATAAACATCCCTTGACACAAAAGGTAAAAATCAAACACAAGTTCTTACAGGATAGGAGTCAGGTAGAGAGAGTACCAGCCTGGACCTGTTTCTGGGTCCAGCAGCTTTTCCACACACACTGCTAAAAACAAACAAATGAGAGAGAAGCTGAGCTGAGAGAACTGGCCGCTCCCCTTTCATTGGACAAAAGTGAGGACTGCAGATGCTGGAGATTCGAGTCGAGAGTGTCGGGCTGGAAAAGCACAGCAGGTCAGGCAGCATCCGAGGAGCAGGAGAATTGACGTTTCGGACAAAAGCCGAAAGGTTTTCTGATGAAGGACTTATGACTGAAACGTCAATTCTCTTGCTCCTCGGATGCTGCCTGACTAGCCATGCTTTTCCAGCACCACACTCTCAACTCAATTCATCCACAAGACATTGCAAAGTAACTTGTTACTGTCATGGCCACATTGCACATTGAAGGTCATGTGGGGAGGGAATGCAATTCAAAGGAAGATAGAACTAATAGCCCACAATTTCTGCTGGAATTTAATTTTCCAGAACTAAATTAAGGATCAGCTTATGGGCCTACTAGGAGCTGAACTGAAAAGATTCTGCATGTACTTTTAATTATGCAAAAGGCTAGATCACCTGTGAGGATTTTCCTCTTCTCAATTTTTAGTTTCATCTTTTAGTTCTCTGCATTTGCAACAAAAAAGTTGTCAATTCTTCACATCATTATGCCACAGTACATTCAATTTTTATGGGCGTATCAAATCTGCAGTTTCAATTCTGTTGAGTAAGCATATCCTTTGTTTTATGATATAAAAGGTGTGCAATTTGTAGGTATTTTTAATTGTCAACCACAGCCAAAATGTTCTCATTTGATTTCTACCCACCATACCGCATGCTGTTTTCACAGCAACCCGCCACTCAGTGGATGGCTACAGAAAGGGCAGCACACCTTGCAAGAGGCCATCTTTGAAAGGCCACTGTATACCTAGACAACGATTGTAATCTGGCAGCGTATTAGAACAACCACAAAGCTGCCCAGGTTGACACTCGCTTGCACATAAACCCCATTTTCTCACTCTAGTCTCCATTTATCAACTACCCCACACACTATACCTGTCCTAACATCCTATCTGAACAAGCTCGGTCAATGCTACCTACTGTAAACCCATATCATTTTCTTGTCTTCCAATAGGGGAACAGCACATATACATAAGTAAATCAGACAAGACAGAATAACGTGAGCTTTATTTACAGAAAGCAAAGAGGATACAAATCCAGCCAATAGTGCCTGAACTCAACCCCTACAATGCCAAGGTAAAAACAATGACTGCAGATGCTGGAAACCAGATTCTGGATCAATGGTGCTGGAAGAGCACAGCAGTTCAGGCAGCATCCGAGGAGCTTCAGCAAAATCGGCGTTTCGGGCAAAAGCCCTTCATCAGGAATAAAGATGAAGGACTTTTGCCCGAAACGTCGATTTTGCTGAAGCTCCTCGGATGCTGCCTGAACTGCTGTGCTCTCCCTACAATGCCAAACAGACTTTTGCATCATGACCAAAGTAGTCTTCTTCCTCCTTGAAAGAATAATCAAATGTTCCCATTTCGCCATACAAGATCTTGCTTTGTTGCCTGCTCCATTGAGTACCACACAGGATGATGCTGCATACTCTGTCCAGATTGAGCTGAAGGGCTTCCCCCAAACTGGACCATGCAGTGGATCTTCAAGAACCTTCTGTTCTGCTCTACAGTCCTGGTTGAGGCTTAGCTGACTGTTGGGACCAGGTGGACCTCATTGACTAAGAAGTTCCTGATTGGGGTTATTAATCTGGGCCAACGACCCCTCATGGTCAACAAGGTCCCAATCACTACAGTGACATTACAACTGTGCTTCACGTCATCCATGAAGATGCCCAATGGTGTAAGCAGCCATGGTCACAGAGGGGAGCCTCTATCTGCCAGTAACTATCCATGTAAGGACCCCAACCCTCAAACACAGCAGGTACATTCTGGAGCACTCTCCAGGTTAGTGCCAAGGTAGTGGGCACACAGATCCAGAAAGTGTTCAGGTGATCTGTGATCACCGTTACCCTTAATTAAATGGATGCCTTCCTATTGATGAATTCTGCAGCATTGTGATATGGTCCCTCAATTCCATGGGTGTACAGTCAATGGTATAGTGCACCTGTAGAAAGTCAGCTGTGTTCCGGAGTTCTGCTGCCTGGGCTGCAGCACTGATCTCACTATTGGGATGAAAATGAATTATTGTGACCTTGTGTAGAAGACATTGGTCACTGTCTTGGTGTATTTGTGGCACATTTGATTGAAAGATCCCACACAGGTCACCCATTGCTCCCTGGAAGGAACCATTGGCACCGACATTTGTGCAGCTGTGGTGCCTCATCGCCACTGGGAGAGACAGACTTCCTACTCCTGCAGCTGGCTCAGTTCCCTCTCAGTCTCTTAGGAAACACAGTCTGTGTCAGCAGTATGGCTTGTTTGTCCCTAGGAAATCGGGTCAGGACGAGAAAAATCTGGCACTCACGCATCCTAGGGTGCCTGCAACTGCAACTTCTTAGAGGTCATTGCTCTTCATACAGGTTCTCCTCCTGTATCTGTCTTTACTGCTGAGTTAGGCATTTACAGTGGCCAACATGGACGGCACAGTGGTTAGCACTACTGCCTCACAGCACCAGAGACCCGGGTTCAATTCCTGCCTCAGACAACTGTCTGTGTGGAGTTTGCACATTCTCCCTGCGTCTGCGTGGGTTTCCTCTGGGTGGTCCGGTTTCCTCCCACAGTCAAAAAATGTGCAGGTTAGGTGAATTGGCCATGCTAAATTGCCCTGTTTTAGGTGAAGGGGGAATGGGTCTGGGTGGGTTGCTCTTCGGAGGGTCAGTGTGAACTTGTTGGGCCGAAGGGCCTGTTTCCACACTGTAGGGAATCCAATCTAATCATGTTACCTGTGGCAGAACTCATTACTTGGTGGAAATGACCTAAATTGAGAACAGAACGAACAAAAGAATTTATTTAGATCTCACAACAGTCATCAGTGGCATACCCTGCAGAGGAGGGTGGAACACACCACCACACAGTGAGATATGCTGGGCTTGGATAACAGGGACATGTCTGCAGTCTACAATCTGTCTCAGTGACTTGGTAAAGGTGCCAGTTGGTTGAGTGATCACCACATATTAAAAAGAGAGGGCATGCCCCTCTCAATCCTGGACCTACATCAAATGCTAAACTTCACAATGTATTCAGCACAGCCTGTGTGGCTCATTCAGGACTCTTGGAAATTACATGAATAGTGTAATTCCACCAGAATTTGCCTTTTGAACCATCATTGATGATAATTTCATCATTATATCAATTTAGAAGCAGCAATGGGAAGTAGCAAACTGGCTTTGACCAGCATTTAAACCCTAAGCATGTTATACTCTGATTGTAAATTAAACGTAGCTGCTTTGCAAAGGATCCTGCATTTTCTCCCATTGAACTGACATTGACCCTGCCCACCCTGGGTGTTGTCCCAGCCATTTTCTGCGAGCCCATCCCATCGAGAGAACAGAAAGTGATGACTAGAAATGCGGCTCATGGTGGGCACCATTAACATCAGGCTTCACTGGGTCACCACCTGACCTCAGAGCTTCCCTGTCCATGTTTATATCACAGTACCTTGTCTGCCCATTTTCACCCAAACCCCTGCATGGAGACCTGCCACATTAATCTTCACCTACAACTGCCTTTCCTGCCCCTGAGCCCCAGCATTACATTTTAATGCTGCCCATCCTCCTGTAGCCTACCATGCCCTCCAAAGCTGACTTGCATTCCCATTTGCCTTGAGTTTCTACTGTCAGCACCCTTATCCTCACTTCTACAAATGCCTCTGCTATGTATACTGTGATGGTCATGATAGGTTGAGAGATGACAGATGTCAGTGACCATGGATGAAGGGTGCATGAGTCTGGTGCCTGTTAATACTGCCCTGAGATGCTGTTGCCCAGTATCCAACATAGAGTTCATTCAGAGCAAGCGGAGAGCTGAATTTGCCTGTTGCCCAGTTCTTGTTTTTCTTTTTGCAAGGTTTTCCCAACGTTAATGTTATTTGCTGAGTTTGGCAAGATATTAATCAGGTGAGTTGTGCTGTTTACAAGGTATTTAATGATCAAGAATGATGATCAACTGACAACTCATCACTGCCTTGACAGAATTGTTCCATACCACTTGTGAAAAGCATAAATAATGGGATGAAATGATCTTGACATTGAGATAGACCTCATTGCATTTGTTGCCTGATTCCGCCATACACCTCATCATTGCCACATCGCTCAGACCCCTGTAAGATTCCACTCAGTGTCCTTAATATGGCAGGTTGTCACAGAGGCAGACAAAATTTGATATTGAGCCAGAAAATGAGTTAATGAGTGACACAGAAAATGAGTGACCAAAAGACCTGGACTTTAAGCTTGGTCATTTAGAAGAACTGCACACCTCTGTTTCTTATGACAATAATGATCAGGAGCATTCTCTATCCCTTTCCCAAAAGGAAAGATGTGGAGTCACATAACTCAGCATATACCTACTCTTGAATTTGAGGCCTACTCTGAGGTTCAGAAACGTCAGGTTTTGTTTTACCACTGAAAATTCAAAAATAATGGTTATTATTTTCTAATTTAAAGTCTTGTCTTCATAAGGTCATGTAATCAACTGCACAATGTCAAATTGTGATTGAGCTACAAGGAAAGGCTGACTAGACTGGGGCTATTTTCCCTGCAGTGGAGGCTGAGGCGTGGTCTGACAGAAGGTTCATAAAATCATGAGAGGCATGGATAGGGTAAATAGACAAGGTTTTTTCCCTGGGGTGGTGGAGTCCAAAACTAAAGGCGAGAAGGCAAAGATTTTAAAAAGAGACCCAAGGTGCAACTTTTCCACATAGAGGTGATTCTTTTGAGGAATGAGTTGCCAGAGGAAGTGGTTACAACATTTAAAAGGCATTTGGCTGGGTAGGTGAATAGTAAGGGTTGAGAAGGATATGGACCAAGTGCTGGCAAATGGGACTAGATTGATTTAGGATATCAGGTAGGCATGGACAAGTTGGACTGAGTTGTTTTTGTGCCGTATAGCTCTATGACTCCATCTTAGACCTGGTCTCTAAACTGCACAGACATGCAGCCTCTCAGTTTATTGGCACGTGGATGCATTAACTTTCAGTTTCAGAAGTCACTGTGTTGCTCTTGGGAAAGTTACAACAGGATAAACCAGCAGCAAGAAAAGTTAGAGGGACTTTAGGATAGTAGGTATGAGTGGTCAGATTGTGTTTCTCTTGTCATCCACCTATTCCACAAAAATAACTAGGACCAAATGATTGTTTGGAATTATACATGTTGGTGTATTAAGATGACAGTGCTTTATATTCTAAAGACCTGTTACAGTAGTCCTGGAGAGTGTAATATGCAAACAATTGCAACAAGTCTTTCCAAAAGATCATACAAGGTTTTGGAATTGTTTAGCGAAATTAAAGAATTGGATTTTAATACCCTTATTAATTGATGATGGCAATTATTTATTTCTAACTGTATTTTAAGACGTTGGAAGTAAAAATCTATGTTTCATAGAAGCACTGGCTACATTAAAAACATTTAGTGAAAATATTCTTGCTTGTGGAGAAAGTAGAAGATGAACGTATCAATTGTATCAGAAAATTGTTGTGAAGATACCATGTATTTCTGTGTGATTTATACTTAGTTTGTGAAAAAAAATTGCAAAACACTTTTTCAGACATCTCCCCTGTGGAACAAGATGTTAAAGGATTATGTTGAAATAATGTGAACCTATCAAATTTTTACGGTATTAATCTTTTACAACACTATTGCTAATCTCTGTATGATATAGTATAACCTAACTGAGAAATAGCCAAAGACTAAAGGGAAACTTGAACTCTTTTTGCTGATAGTGCATACTTTTCTTAAATAGATTAAAGCCTAATCCTAAATACCATTCTGCGATATGAGCCCACGTCAAAACGCAGCTTACTGCGCAATGTTCATCGCAAAATGTTTCACAGTTATTATTCAATGTTTAAGTAAGGCTCTGTGCTTTGACCCTTTACACCTAAATTTTATTGAAATAAGTTAGACCTCGATCAAAAGAAACAATGCAACAACAGGACAATGGAGTTTTTGAACATCACAATTTTTCTTCAATTGAATCTATTTTCACTTCCAGCAATGAATGATAAATCTACAAATAAAATACAAGCAAATGGTGAAACCGTGCAACCTCTACTAAATTTCACTGAAAAAACAAAATCTTTTCAGATATAGCTTATGTTTAAGAAATATTTTATACCATAGCACAAATTAGATGTAAACCTTCGGAGCGAAGTCCTCTACTTACTTATAACTTCAGTTTTCATTTTCTGCTGTGTTTGGCACATGCTATCAATAAAAACAATAGCAGAAAATATTGTGATACTGTCTCCTTAACAGACAAAAATGATCCACTTGACAACCAGCACAACACTGTAATAGCATTAGAAAGGAAGAATTATTAAAGAGATGGACTGTACCATTCCAGTATTAAGACGGCAGGGGTGTCTACAGAACTTTGAGATCATTGTTGCTTTCACTTCCTTCCCTGTTCCCTGAGCTGCGGTTATCAGGAAATGTAGCTTTTGAGGAAACATTTCTGTGAACCCTTGAAGTTCCTTTTTAAAAAAAGCCAACTGCTCTGGGCTGGTGCATTTCTTTGATGAATGTAATTGGTTGAATCTCTGTCCTTGTAAAATACTGATATAGTAGCTGTACAATAGGAAGCAAGCCTCTTCAACTGACCGTATGAAGCCAAAATATGGTAGCTTTTTTAAAAAAAAACACACCTGGGCCATTACAGTACAGGTGCAAACAAGCGTCAATATTTAGAGTCAATGGCCTGAATCCAGCTGGAACAAAATAACAGTATCTTAAAACAGCTGATGTTATTAATTAGGAAATTCAAATTAAGAATACATCAGGTGATGTGAATCTCCTGAACTTGCTAGTCCAGTTACAATGGAGCTTGCTAGCTCAGTTGGCCGGATAGCTGGTTTGTGATGCAGACCAATGCCCAGAGCAAGGGTTTAATTCCTGTACTGGTTGAAGTTACAATGAAAAAAATAAGAGTCCAGTTACATATCTCAGTCTTTCATTGTTGGCATCCTCATTTAATTAGAAGGTTTTTTTGTTTGGATTTGTATATAACTTACTCATTAAACTGAACATAATAAAACATTTGGTAAATAACATTGTGCCCTTTGAACTTTATGATCCTTGACAACTGCCAAAAACCTTCTGGCCCAAGTGTTTAATATTAGGGATAAATGGTGGTATTGTAGAAATATCATTGGATTCGTAATCTAGACAACTAAGCTCTAATGACAGGGGTCCTGCCAAAGTAACTTGTAGAATTTAAAGTTCAATTAATGGTTACAGTTAAAAAAAATGTTGGAAGCTAGTCATGTTGAAGAAATTCACTTGGTTCAATAAAGTAAGGAAGGAAATCTGCCAGCCTTACATAGTTTGGCCTATTTTGATACCATACCTTTGAGTCTGAAGTACCATGCAAGTCACTTGGTTCAAGGACAATTTAGAATGTTGTATTTGGCACATAATCCAGATCAGATAGGACTGTACCTTTAAGACCGTTGCATCACATCTTTTCTTTTCAGATTTTGGAAGGTTAAATTTAAAGTTAAAGTAAATTTCAGGATGCAGAGACTCGTGTTCATGTCAATCGACAGCAACTAGGTGAAACAAAATCGGCCACTTCATTTGCGGCACCTGCCAAAGTACAGAATGTGATTTAAAACAAAATTTATGGGTCATGGGCAATGCCGGCTGGGCTAGCATTTTTGGCTTCTCTAGTTGCCCTCAAGAAGGTGGGGGGGGGGGGGCAGAGTTCCTCCTTGAACCGCTGAAGACCATATGCTGTATGTAGAAGTGAATTGAATTGAATTGAAAGACTTGAAGAACTGGTCATTGAATCCATACCTATCCAACTTTTCAGAAAAGCACTCTGGACAAACTTAAGGAAGTTATCTTAGATGCTTTACTAGAAAAAGGAAGAGTTAAATATGCAGGTTTACATTATTTGCAAATCATTAATTCTGAAGGAACTGCTTTTAACAGGTTCAGTGAAACATCCAAATTTGCATGAGATAGTCTCACCCGTTGAGACTACTGGCATGCATGCATCTCAATGTTATTGCAATCCACAGGGTGACAAACTTATCAGCTTCATTGGCATGTATTCCAGTCTGCAACAACGGTTCCATTTAGTCTGGTTACAGCAGAGTAAAGCAGATTCAACAAACTGTGTAAAATGATAATCGGACACAACAGCTCAAAAAAATCATTATTGGTGGATGGTCTGAATGCATCCAATAGTTCCCTAAGCTGGGTCTGTTCTTTCTGGTCATTCAGAAAAGAATTGTATCTCCCTAACAATGTAATTTTCAGGGCAACTAAGTAATAATTCCACAAACTCTGGATCAACGCATATCAGACCATATATTATTTTTGTATTTGTTTACGGGATGTTAGTATCACTGGCTGGATAGCAATTTTTGCCCACAGAGTCGCTCAGAGTCAGAGTCAGTCACGTTGGTGTGAGGTCTGGAGTCATGTGTAGGCTAGTTCAGGCATGGATGGCAGTTTCCTTTCCTGCAGGGCAGTGAAACAAATGGGTAATTCCAAAAATTAGAAATGGTTCATTATTAGACTCTTAGTCCAGATTTTTATTAAATTTAATTTCCATCATCTGCCATGATGGGATTACAACTGGGATAGCTAGAACAGTACGTGGGTCTCTGGATGAATAGTCTAATAATAATTCCCCTCAGCTATCAACTCTCCAGAACATCTGGATGTAACAGATAACCAGGAGGTTGGTGCATGAATCCCCATAGTGGCCTGGCATTAAAAGGACAGAAATCAAATCATCAAGTTGTGTGGAACATGTCTATTCCTTCATCATCACCGAGTGTGAAAACCTCCACTTCTGCATGAACTTTCTTCTGAACCATGGTATGAAATCACGACTGCTATCTTTTGTGTCCAAGGACATGATTACCTTTTGGTGAATGGTTATTTCACCAAATTTGATTTTGTGGCAAAGCAAAGACATTACTAGTGAAATGGTTATTGACATATCGACCACCATATTCAGAATGTTTGATGAACCTCAACAAATTGTATCCAACAGTCCACTGTACTATTACACTTTCCAAGGCATTTACAGGAGACAGGGCATTCAAAATATTTTTCTCTCCACTACCCTCAGTTGAGTGGTCTTGCAGAAAACCCATGATTTGCAAAGTGATTTGCCAAAATACTTGGATAGCTATGTTGAATCCACGTGTTTCTTTTCTAGGCAATGGATTACCTTCACTGGCAGTTCATGTTTGGAACATAGATCCATACAAACTCTACTCTCCCACACTCATCACAGAACCACATGTACATGACACGCTGTTGGACAGAAGGGAAAAAGTAGAACGAGAGCTTGACCAACAAGTACACAGACGCTCTCCCACCTTGAAGCATGAGGGTTCAGAACTGTCACATGAACACATGAGTGTCCGGCCTAGGTTACATGATAAGAGCAAGATGATGCATATGTTGGAGAGCTAAAGTAAAAACAGAAAGTGTTGGAGAAACTCCACAGGCCTGGCAGCTGCTGTGGAGAGAGAAAAACAGAGTTAAGATTGAGTCTGGTATGACTTTTTTTGGAACTGAAGGGGACTGGAAAATGACACCTTTTACATGTTGGTAAAGAGGGAGGAGGAATAAGTAGAACAGATTGTGAAGGAGACTATAACAATAGACCATGAGCTAAATGGTAGTAGAGGAAAGATATATAATCAAGTTATACGTGCATGGTAGAAAATAGTAGAAAATAGGTCATTTGGATTCAAATTAAACAACATCTGGAATTAAGAGTCTAATGATGACAATGAATCCATTGTCAAGAAAAACCCATCTGGTCACTAATGTCCTCTCAGGAAGGAAACTGCCATCCTTCATAGGTCTGGCCTACATGTGACTGCAGACCCACAGCCATGCGGTCGACTCTTAACTGCCCACTGGGCAAATTTAAGGACAGACAACAAATACTGGCCCAACTAGTGACACCCTCAGCCTGTGAATAAATTTTTAAAATTATGCTCATCAACAGGGATGAATGAAGCTGAGAGCTATGGAAATAATGAAGATCTGGCATTCCAGATAATAGATGTTAAACAAAATCCACCTAACTTGTCTGAAGCAAATCTAAAGCTTGCAGAGTCAACTATGCATCTTTCAGAAGAGAACTGCAGCATTTCAAAGGCCACTAAGCCATTTTAACATGAATAAATCCCAAACAATCATTAATCTATCTTATTTCAGCTTTTGGAAGTCTCCCTGGTGAATTTTATCTTGAAGTAGATGAGAGTGTGAGAATAACTTAGCATCTGCAAGGAGAGTTCCAGTTGCCCTCAGTTCCAAGCTGTAAGACAAGGTAGAGTTAGAAAAGAAGGAATCTGTCAACAAAGCGCCAACTCCGACAGAATGGATTAACAGCATGGTAGCATCAAAACAACTGAGTTTGTGTACATTCAAAGGATCTCCAAACATTGAAAAGGACTCGCTGCCCCATGTCAACCATTTGAAGATATTTTGCTACAGCTTGCCATGGAAAAGGCTTTTACTTCCCTCAATGTGAAGGGTGGGTACTGGCAAGTGTAGTTGAGAGAAAGCAACAGTTTGTGAACTATATTTTGGGCAATATTCAGAAGATGGAGATCCTTTGCATCAAAATTGGTAGAAATCTATATGATGCGTCATTGAACAATATAGTCCTAATTTTAATAATTTGGCATTTGAGGTAAATAATATAGCATCAATCAAATCATAAGATCACAACACTGACAGCAGTCAAGTGAAAGAATTAACTTGCTGGTTTTCTGTAAATGCTTAGAATGCATCCTGTCACCAGTGCACTCAAATCTGGATGTATGCAATATGCTGTCTGATGACAGATCCAGATTCCACAATTCCCTAACTAGCCAGCTATCCTAGTTAGCCCTGTCTCATCAATTTGTATGAAACCATTAACATTTTATATCCCTCCAAATAACAGCCAAACAGATGGATTTGATCTTCAGCTGCTAATTAAAAGAGAGTCATCATCATGATTTCCAAGAAATCCTCATGGAGTCAGCTTTTCTAAACGTCTCCATCAAAATGTCGCTTCAGATCCATCACAGAAAGGGGGAGATGTTTTAAATCACAATCCCTCCCCCACTATACTTTTCTGAGGGAGTGCTGTGAGAATTCTTTTCATACACCTCAGTGACACTTACAACAAAATTTAACACGATCAACACCTTCCAGCCAGTAGGTGCTAGGAATACCAAAATTGTAGCAACTGCTGGAGGATAAACCATGAGGTGCAATTTTAGCAGAGAAACAGGAGTAGGTTCTTCAGCTTCTCAAGCCTCCTCATCTTCTCAGTCCGATCAAGACTAATGTGCACCTGAAATCTTAGTTTAACATCCCTTATTAATCTTATCTGACAAAAAAAAATCGACTGATCAGTTTTGAGTTTTAACTGCCACTACAATTGGCAGTCTTTTTTTTAAAAAAAGTTAACAGTTTTAGCAACTAATGTAACAATTATATAGCTGTGATTCTATGGAAGTTAGCTCTTGTAGATCACATGTTAACCAGTATCCAATTTGGGACAGATATTTCTGGAGAAAGGCATTTGGTGGTGTGTCCCATTGCCAAGACTTTCATTTGCATCCTGCAACTCAATGTTTTGTGGCATAATTTACTGGGAGTGCAGCTGATCAAGATCAGTGGGACACTTGGTACTCTGTCAATGGCAGAACCAATGATCTATCTCCTTGACTCATGAAAATTTAAAGATTGAAAAATAATTGTGGGGGAGAAGGAAGGTGAAATAGAATTGTTAAAGGATCAGATACTAAGATTGAATTTAAAAGAAAGCAAAATGAAAAGAAATAAAAATATCCAAACAACCGTGCATACTCAAATTGTATTTAAAATGAAAATTAACATCTGAAGAAATTAAACTTCAGAAGTTCAATTTGTTCTACATTCTCTCAAGATATATGTGGGCATTGATTCTGTTTGTGGTTTGCTATATATACCACAAACAGTTGGGTTCTTTTGACTCTGATATCTAAGTTTATTTGTAACAGTAAGTATTTACAAGGCTGTAGTATCACAGACTTATACACAGTCAAGTTTCGACGCCTACTGAAGTTACTGTAGGTTACACTTAATCGATTGACTGCATTGACTTCATTACACAGAATGACTGAAGGCAAGCAGGTACCTTTTATATCAAATGTTGTGATGTCATGTAACGATCTTAAAAAGGTACCGGCCTGTCTGGTCTGGAATTTACCCAAAAATACAGCTCCCCCATCTTTTTAGACCATAAGACCAGAAGACATAGGAGCGGAAGTAAGGCCATTCGGCCCATCGAGTCCACTCTGCCATTCAATCATGGCTGATGGGCATTTCAACTCCACTTACCCGCATTCTCCCCGTAGCCCTTAATTCCTTGTGACATCAAGAATTTATCAATTTCTACCTTGAAGAGATTTAGCGTCCCAGCCTCCAGGTAGTACTGGCCCACCACTCTCTGGCTGAAGAAATGTCTCCGCATTTCTGTTCTGAATTTACCCCCTCTAATTCTAAGGCTGTGTCCACGGGTCCTAGTCTCCTCACCTAACGGAAACAATTTCCTAGCGT